>NC_040094.1:0-300000 GCF_003369695.1 Bos indicus x Bos taurus
CAGGGCCGCAGGATATCATGCCTGGCTCAGCTGCCTGATAATCGCCAGCTGGGCCGCAGGATTCATGCCTGCTCAGCTGCCTGACAATCGCCAGCTGGGCCGCAGGATTCATGCCTGCTTTCGTGCCTGACAATCGCCAGCTGGGCCGCAGGATTCATGCCTGCTCAGCTGCCTGGACAATCGCCAGCTGGCCGCAGGATTCATGCCTGCTTTCCTGCCTGATAATCGCCAGCTGGGCCGCAGGAATCATGCACTGCTCACGCTGCCTGACAATCGCCAGCTGGGCCGCAGGATCATGCCTGCTCAGCTGCCTGATAATCGCCAGCTGGCCGCAGGATTCATGCCTGCTTTCCTGCCTGATAATCGCCAGCTGGGCCGCAGGATTCATGCCTGCTCAGCTGCTTGATAATCGCCAGCTGGGCCGCAGGAATCATGCCTGCTCAGCTGCTTGATAATCGCCAGCTGGGCCGCAGGATTCATGCCTGCTTTCCTGCCTGACAATCGCCAGCTGGGCGCAGGATTCATGCCTGCTCAGCTTGCTTGATAATCGCCAGCTGGGCCGCAGGATTCATGCCTGCTCAGCTGCTTGATAATCGCCAGCTGGGCCGCAGGATTCATGCCTGCTTTCCTGCCTGACAATCGCCAGCTGGGCCGCAGGATTCATGCCTTCTCAGCTGCTTGATAATCGCCAGGTGGGCCGCAGGAATCATGCCTGCTCAGCTGCCTGATAATCGCCAGCTGGGCCGCAGGATTCATGCCTGATCAGCTGCGTGACAATCGCCAGCTGGGCCGCAGGATTCATGCCTGCTCAGCTGCTTGATAATCGCCAGCTGGGCCGCAGGATTCATGCCTGCTCAGCTGCTTGATAATCGCCAGCTGGGCCGCAGGATTCATGTCTGCTGAGGCACATGATCCGTGCAGGAGAGCTACCTGAGCAGCACATGAGCAGTCACATGATCAGCGCCTCTCAGTCACCTGATCACTGCATGACAGCCACGTGATCAGTGCCTGCTGAGGGACGGGATCAGCGCCTGCTCACCTGCTTGATAATCGCCCGCTGGGCCGCAGGATTCATGCCTGCTCAGCTGCCTGACAATCGCCAGCTGGGCCGCAGGATTCATGCCTGCTTTCCTGCCTGATAATCGCCAGCTGGGCCGCAGGAATCATGCCTGCTCAGCTGCCTGATAATCGCCAGCTCGGCCGCAGGATTCATGCCTGCTCAGCTGCCTGACAATCGCCAGCTGGGCCGCAGGATTCATGCCTGCTTTCCTGCCTGATAATCGCCAGCTGGGCCGCAGGATTCATGCCTGCTCAGCTGCCTGACAATCGCCAGCTGGGCCGCAGGATTCATGCCTGCTTTCCTGCCTGATAATCGCCAGCTGGGCCGCAGGATTCATGCCTGCTCAGCTGCCTGACAATCGCCAGCTGGGCCGCAGGATTCATGCCTGCTCAGCTGCGTGATAATCGCCAGCTGGGCCGCAGGATTCATGCCTGCTTTCCTGCCTGATAATCGCCAGCTGGGCCGCAGGATTCATGCCTGCTTTCCTGCCTGACAATCGCCAGCTGGGCCGCAGGATTCATGCCTGCTCAGCTGCCTGATAATCGCCAGCTGGGCCGCAGGATTCATGCCTGCTCAGCTGCCTGACAATCGCCAGCTGGGCCGCAGGATTCATGCCTGCTCAGCTGCGTGACAATCGCCAGCTGGGCCGCAGGATTCATGCCTGCTTTCCTGCGTGATAATCGCCAGCTGGGCCGCAGGATTCATGCCTGCTCAGCTGCTTGATAATCGCCAGCTGGGCCGCAGGATTCATGTCTGCTGAGGCACATGATCCGTGCAGGAGAGCTACCTGATCAGCACATGAGCAGTCACATGATCAGCGCCTCTCAGTCACCTGATCACTGCATGACAGCCACGTGATCAGTGCCTGCTGAGGGACGGGATCAGCGCCTGCTCACCTGCTTGATAATCACCAGCCGGGCCACAGGATTCATGCCTGCTCAGCTGCCTGACAATCGCCAGCTGGGCCGCAGGATTCATGCCTGCTTTCCTGCCTGATAATCGCCAGCTGGGCCGCAGGAATCATGCCTGCTCAGCTGCCTGATAATCGCCAGCTCGGCCGCAGGATTCATGCCTGCTCAGCTGCCTGACAATCGCCAGCTGGGCCGCAGGATTCATGCCTGCTTTCCTGCCTGATAATCGCCAGCTGGGCCGCAGGAATCATGCCTGCTCAGCTGCCTGATAATCGCCAGCTCGGCCGCAGGATTCATGCCTGCTCAGCTGCCTGACAATCGCCAGCTGGGCCGCAGGATTCATGCCTGCTTTCCTGCCTGATAATCGCCAGCTGGGCCGCAGGAATCATGCCTGCTCAGCTGCCTGATAATCGCCAGCTCGGCCGCAGGATTCATGCCTGCTCAGCTGCCTGACAATCGCCAGCTGGGCCGCAGGATTCATGCCTGCTTTCCTGCCTGATAATCGCCAGCTGGGCCGCAGGAATCATGCCTGCTCAGCTGCCTGATAATCGCCAGCTGGGCCGCAGGAATCATGCCTGCTCAGCTGCCTGATAATCGCCAGCTCGGCCGCAGGATTCATGCCTGCTCAGCTGCGTGACAATCGCCAGCTGGGCCGCAGGATTCATGCCTGCTTTCCTGCCTGATAATCGCCAGCTGGGCCGCAGGATTCATGCCTGCTTTCCTGCCTGACAATCGCCAGCTGGGCCGCAGGATTCATGCCTGCTCAGCTGCCTGATAATCGCCAGCTGGGCCGCAGGATTCATGCCTGCTCAGCTGCCTGACAATCGCCAGCTGGGCCGCAGGATTCATGCCTGCTCAGCTGCGTGATAATCGCCAGCTGGGCCGCAGGATTCATGCCTGCTCAGCTGCGTGATAATCGCCCGCTGGGCCGCAGGATTCATGCCTGCTCAGCTGCTTGATAATCGCCAGCTGGGCCGCAGGATTCATGTCTGCTGAGGCACATGATCCGTGCAGGAGAGCTACCTGATCAGCACATGAGCAGTCACATGATCAGCGCCTCTCAGTCACCTGATCACTGCATGACAGCCACGTGATCAGTGCCTGCTGAGGGACGGGATCAGCGCCTGCTCACCTGCTTGATAATCGCCCGCTGGGCCGCAGGATTCATGCCTGCTCAGCTGCCTGACAATCGCCAGCTGGGCCGCAGGATTCATGCCTGCTCAGCTGCCTGATAATCGCCAGCTGGGCCGCAGGATTCATGCCTGCTCAGCTGCCTGACAATCGCCAGCTGGGCCGCAGGATTCATGCCTGCTTTCGTGCCTGATAATCGCCAGCTGGGCCGCAGGATTCATGCCTGCTTTCCTGCGTGATAATCGCCAGCTGGGCCGCAGGATTCATGCCTGCTCAGCTGCGTGATAATCGCCCACTGGGCCGCAGGATTCATGCCTGCTCAGCTGCTTGATAATCGCCAGCTGGGCCGCAGGATTCATGTCTGCTGAGGCACATGATCCGTGCAGGAGAGCTACCTGATCAGCACATGAGCAGTCACATGATCAGCGCCTCTCAGTCACCTGATCACTGCATGACAGCCACGTGATCAGTGCCTGCTGAGGGACGGGATCAGCGCCTGCTCACCTGCTTGATAATCGCCAGCTGGGCCGCAGGATTCATGCCTGCTCAGCTGTGTGATAATCACCAGCTGGGCCGCAGGATTCATGCCTGCTCAGCTGCCTGACAATCGCCAGCTGGGCCTCAGGATTCATGCCTGCTTTCCTGCCTGATAATCGCCAGCTGGGCCGCAGGAATCATGCCTGCTCAGCTGCCTGACAATCGCCAGCTGGGCCGCAGGATTCATGCCTGCTCAGCTGCCTGACAATCGCCAGCTGGGCCGCAGGATTCATGCCTGCTTTCCTGCCTGATAATCGCCAGCTGGGCCGCAGGAATCATGCCTGCTCAGCTGCCTGACAATCGCCAGCTGGGCCGCAGGATTCATGCCTGCTCAGCTGCCTGACAATCGCCAGCTGGGCCGCAGGATTCATGCCTGCTTTCGTGCCTGACAATCGCCAGCTGGGCCGCAGGATTCATGCCTGCTCAGCTGCCTGACAATCGCCAGCTGGGCCGCAGGATTCATGCCTGCTTTCCTGCCTGATAATCGCCAGCTGGGCCGCAGGAATCATGCCTGCTCAGCTGCCTGACAATCGCCAGCTGGGCCGCAGGATTCATGCCTGCTCAGCTGCCTGACAATCGCCAGCTGGGCCGCAGGATTCATGCCTGCTTTCGTGCCTGACAATCGCCAGCTGGGCCGCAGGATTCATGCCTGCTCAGCTGCCTGATAATCGCCAGCTGGGCCGCAGGATTCATGCCTGCTTTCCTGCCTGACAATCGCCAGCTGGGCCGCAGGATTCATGCCTGCTCAGCTGCTTGATAATCGCCAGCTGGGCCGCAGGATTCATGCCTGCTTTCCTGCCTGAAAATCGCCAGCTGGGCCGCAGGAATCATGCCTGCTCAGCTGCCTGACAATCGCCAGCTGGGCCGCAGGATTCATGCCTGCTCAGCTGCCTGACAATCGCCAGCTGGGCCGCAGGATTCATGCCTGCTTTCGTGCCTGACAATCGCCAGCTGGGCCGCAGGATTCATGCCTGCTCAGCTGCCTGATAATCGCCAGCTGGGCCGCAGGATTCATGCCTGCTTTCCTGCCTGACAATCGCCAGCTGGGCCGCAGGATTCATGCCTGCTCAGCTGCTTGATAATCGCCAGCTGGGCCGCAGGATTCATGCCTGCTTTCCTGCCTGACAATCGCCAGCTGGGCCGCAGGATTCATGCCTTCTCAGCTGCTTGATAATCGCCAGGTGGGCCGCAGGAATCATGCCTGCTCAGCTGCCTGATAATCGCCAGCTGGGCCGCAGGATTCATGCCTGCTCAGCTGCCTGACAATCGCCAGCTGGGCCGCAGGATTCATGCCTGCTTTCGTGCCTGACAATCGCCAGCTGGGCCGCAGGATTCATGCCTGCTCAGCTGCCTGACAATCGCCAGCTGGGCCGCAGGATTCATGCCTGCTTTCCTGCCTGATAATCGCCAGCTGGGCCGCAGGAATCATGCCTGCTCAGCTGCCTGACAATCGCCAGCTGGGCCGCAGGATTCATGCCTGCTCAGCTGCCTGATAATCGCCAGCTGGGCCGCAGGATTCATGCCTGCTTTCCTGCCTGATAATCGCCAGCTGGGCCGCAGGATTCATGCCTGCTCAGCTGCTTGATAATCGCCAGCTGGGCCGCAGGAATCATGCCTGCTCAGCTGCTTGATAATCGCCAGCTGGGCCGCAGGATTCATGCCTGCTTTCCTGCCTGACAATCGCCAGCTGGGCCGCAGGATTCATGCCTGCTCAGC
The DNA here is from genome assembly GCF_003369695.1 of Bos indicus x Bos taurus. NCBI lineage: Eukaryota > Metazoa > Chordata > Mammalia > Artiodactyla > Bovidae > Bos > Bos indicus x Bos taurus. The sequence goes on from NC_040094.1 coordinate 5,356, forward strand.
TGCTTGATAATCGCCAGCTGGGCCGCAGGATTCATGCCTGCTCAGCTGCCTGACAATCGCCAGCTGGGCCGCAGGATTCATGCCTGCTTTCCTGCCTGATAATCGCCAGCTGGGCCGCAGGAATCATGCCTGCTCAGCTGCCTGATAATCGCCAGCTCGGCCGCAGGATTCATGCCTGCTCAGCTGCCTGACAATCGCCAGCTGGGCCGCAGGATTCATGCCTGCTTTCCTGCCTGATAATCGCCAGCTGGGCCGCAGGATTCATGCCTGCTCAGCTGCCTGACAATCGCCAGCTGGGCCGCAGGATTCATGCCTGCTTTCCTGCCTGATAATCGCCAGCTGGGCCGCAGGATTCATGCCTGCTCAGCTGCCTGACAATCGCCAGCTGGGCCGCAGGATTCATGCCTGCTCAGCTGCGTGATAATCGCCAGCTGGGCCGCAGGATTCATGCCTGCTTTCCTGCCTGATAATCGCCAGCTGGGCCGCAGGATTCATGCCTGCTTTCCTGCCTGACAATCGCCAGCTGGGCCGCAGGATTCATGCCTGCTCAGCTGCCTGATAATCGCCAGCTGGGCCGCAGGATTCATGCCTGCTCAGCTGCCTGACAATCGCCAGCTGGGCCGCAGGATTCATGCCTGCTTTCGTGCCTGATAATCGCCAGCTGGGCCGCAGGATTCATGCCTGCTTTCCTGCGTGATAATCGCCAGCTGGGCCGCAGGATTCATGCCTGCTCAGCTGCTTGATAATCGCCAGCTGGGCCGCAGGATTCATGTCTGCTGAGGCACATGATCCGTGCAGGAGAGCTACCTGATCAGCACATGAGCAGTCACATGATCAGCGCCTCTCAGTCACCTGATCACTGCATGACAGCCACGTGATCAGTTCCTGCTGAGGGACGGGATCAGCGCCTGCTCACCTGCTTGATAATCACCAGCCGGGCCACAGGATTCATGCCTGCTCAGCTGCCTGACAATCGCCAGCTGGGCCGCAGGATTCATGCCTGCTTTCCTGCCTGATAATCGCCAGCTGGGCCGCAGGAATCATGCCTGCTCAGCTGCCTGATAATCGCCAGCTCGGCCGCAGGATTCATGCCTGCTCAGCTGCCTGACAATCGCCAGCTGGGCCGCAGGATTCATGCCTGCTTTCCTGCCTGATAATCGCCAGCTGGGCCGCAGGAATCATGCCTGCTCAGCTGCCTGATAATCGCCAGCTCGGCCGCAGGATTCATGCCTGCTCAGCTGCCTGACAATCGCCAGCTGGGCCGCAGGATTCATGCCTGCTTTCCTGCCTGATAATCGCCAGCTGGGCCGCAGGAATCATGCCTGCTCAGCTGCCTGATAATCGCCAGCTGGGCCGCAGGAATCATGCCTGCTCAGCTGCCTGATAATCGCCAGCTCGGCCGCAGGATTCATGCCTGCTCAGCTGCGTGACAATCGCCAGCTGGGCCGCAGGATTCATGCCTGCTTTCCTGCCTGATAATCGCCAGCTGGGCCGCAGGAATCATGCCTGCTCAGCTGCCTGATAATCGCCAGCTGGGCCGCAGGATTCATGCCTGCTCAGCTGCCTGACAATCGCCAGCTGGGCCGCAGGATTCATGCCTGCTTTCGTGCCTGATAATCGCCAGCTGGGCCGCAGGATTCATGCCTGCTTTCCTGCGTGATAATCGCCAGCTGGGCCGCAGGATTCATGCCTGCTCAGCTGCGTGATAATCGCCCACTGGGCCGCAGGATTCATGCCTGCTCAGCTGCTTGATAATCGCCAGCTGGGCCGCAGGATTCATGTCTGCTGAGGCACATGATCCGTGCAGGAGAGCTACCTGATCAGCACATGAGCAGTCACATGATCAGCGCCTCTCAGTCACCTGATCACTGCATGACAGCCACGTGATCAGTGCCTGCTGAGGGACGGGATCAGCGCCTGCTCACCTGCTTGATAATCGCCAGCTGGGCCGCAGGATTCATGCCTGCTCAGCTGTGTGATAATCACCAGCTGGGCCGCAGGATTCATGCCTGCTCAGCTGCCTGACAATCGCCAGCTGGGCCTCAGGATTCATGCCTGCTTTCCTGCCTGATAATCGCCAGCTGGGCCGCAGGAATCATGCCTGCTCAGCTGCCTGACAATCGCCAGCTGGGCCGCAGGATTCATGCCTGCTCAGCTGCCTGACAATCGCCAGCTGGGCCGCAGGATTCATGCCTGCTTTCCTGCCTGATAATCGCCAGCTGGGCCGCAGGAATCATGCCTGCTCAGCTGCCTGACAATCGCCAGCTGGGCCGCAGGATTCATGCCTGCTCAGCTGCCTGACAATCGCCAGCTGGGCCGCAGGATTCATGCCTGCTTTCGTGCCTGACAATCGCCAGCTGGGCCGCAGGATTCATGCCTGCTCAGCTGCCTGACAATCGCCAGCTGGGCCGCAGGATTCATGCCTGCTTTCCTGCCTGATAATCGCCAGCTGGGCCGCAGGAATCATGCCTGCTCAGCTGCCTGACAATCGCCAGCTGGGCCGCAGGATTCATGCCTGCTCAGCTGCCTGATAATCGCCAGCTGGGCCGCAGGATTCATGCCTGCTTTCCTGCCTGACAATCGCCAGCTGGGCCGCAGGATTCATGCCTGCTCAGCTGCTTGATAATCGCCAGCTGGGCCGCAGGATTCATGCCTGCTTTCCTGCCTGACAATCGCCAGCTGGGCCGCAGGATTCATGCCTTCTCAGCTGCTTGATAATCGCCAGGTGGGCCGCAGGAATCATGCCTGCTCAGCTGCCTGATAATCGCCAGCTGGGCCGCAGGATTCATGCCTGCTCAGCTGCCTGACAATCGCCAGCTGGGCCGCAGGATTCATGTCTGCTGAGGCACATGATCCGTGCAGGAGAGCTACCTGATCAGCACATGAGCAGTCACATGATCAGCGCCTCTCAGTCACCTGATCACTGCATGACAGCCACGTGATCAGTGCCTGCTGAGGGACGGGATCAGCGCCTGCTCACCTGCTTGATAATCGCCCGCTGGGCCGCAGGATTCATGCCTGCTCAGCTGCCTGACAATCGCCAGCTGGGCCGCAGGATTCATGCCTGCTTTCCTGCCTGATAATCGCCAGCTGGGCCGCAGGAATCATGCCTGCTCAGCTGCCTGATAATCGCCAGCTGGGCCGCAGGATTCATGCCTGCTCAGCTGCCTGACAATCGCCAGCTGGGCCGCAGGATTCATGCCTGCTTTCCTGCCTGATAATCGCCAGCTGGGCCGCAGGATTCATGCCTGCTCAGCTGCCTGACAATCGCCAGCTGGGCCGCAGGATTCATGCCTGCTTTCCTGCCTGATAATCGCCAGCTGGGCCGCAGGAATCATGCCTGCTCAGCTGCCTGATAATCGCCAGCTGGGCCGCAGGATTCATGCCTGCTTTCCTGCCTGATAATCGCCAGCTGGGCCGCAGGAATCATGCCTGCTCAGCTGCCTGACAATCGCCAGCTGGGCCGCAATCATGCCTGCTCAGCTGCGTGATAATCGCCAGCTGGGCCGCAGGATTCATGCCTGCTCATCTGGCTGATAATCGCCAGCTGGGCCGCAGGAATCATGCCTGCTCAGCTGCCTGATAATCGCCAGCTGGGCCGCAGGATTCATGCCTGCTTTCCTGCCTGATAATCGCCAGCTGGGCCGCAGGATTCATGCCTGCTCAGCTGCGTGATAATCGCCAGCTGGGCCGCAGGATTCATGCCTGCTTTCCTGCCTGATAATCGCCAGCTGGGCCGCAGGATTCATGCCTGCTCAGCTGCCTGACAATCGCCAGCTGGGCCGCAGGATTCATGCCTGCTTTCCTGCCTGATAATCGCCAGCTGGGCCGCAGGAATCATGCCTGCTCAGCTGCCTGACAATCGCCAGCTGGGCCGCAGGATTCATGCCTGCTTTCCTGCGTGATAATCGCCAGCTGGGCCGCAGGATTCATGCCTGCTCAGCTGCGTGATAATCGCCCACTGGGCCGCAGGATTCATGCCTGCTCAGCTGCTTGATAATCGCCAGCTGGGCCGCAGGATTCATGTCTGCTGAGGCACATGATCCGTGCAGGAGAGCTACCTGATCAGCACATGAGCAGTCACATGATCAGCGCCTCTCAGTCACCTGATCACTGCATGACAGCCACGTGATCAGTGCCTGCTGAGGGACGGGATCAGCGCCTGCTCACCTGCTTGATAATCGCCCGCTGGGCCGCAGGATTCATGCCTGCTCAGCTGCCTGACAATCGCCAGCTGGGCCGCAGGATTCATGCCTGCTTTCCTGCCTGATAATCGCCAGCTGGGCCGCAGGATTCATGCCTGCTCAGCTGCCTGACAATCGCCAGCTGGGCCGCAGGATTCATGCCTGCTTTCCTGCCTGATAATCGCCAGCTGGGCCGCAGGATTCATGCCTGCTCAGCTGCCTGACAATCGCCAGCTGGGCCGCAGGATTCATGCCTACTCAGCTGTGTGATTCTTGCCTGCTGAGGCACATGATCCGTGCAGGAGTGCTACCTGATCAGCACATGAGCAGTCACATGTTCAGCGCCTCTCAGTCACCTGATCACTGCATGACAGCCACGTGATCAGTGCCTGCTGAGGGACGGGATCAGCGCCTGCTCACCTGCTTGATAATCGCCAGCTTGGCCACACAATTTTTGCCTGCTCAGCTGCTTCATAATCACTAGCTGAGCTGCATGATTCCTTCCTGGTAAGCTGCATAATTCGTACCTGTGTCCATGACTCCCTGTAGCCTAATGGAAGTCAATCCTCCTATGGAGTTTGGAGAGAGGATTCGGAATTGCTCTCTAGGCCATGCAGGATACAAAGAGCTTCCTTTCACAATCACAGTGTTGTTCGTGGTTTGTCTCAAGCTGCAGCACCAGTGTGTGGTTTCTCACCAGTTAGGATGGGTAGCTCAGGGGGCCTCTCATGTGGCACGGGGAAAGTCATGGGCTCCATGCAAGTGCCCAGGGGGAGTGCATCATTGCTCTCGAGTCCTGGTACAGGAATCCAGCCTCCAGGCTCATTGAAGAGGGACTCTCGAGGTCTTTCTGAGGTTGCAGCAGGAAAGCCTGGGTTCCCTCGGCCTGTGCTGGTGACCTTTAGGACCTTCTTAGGGTGCCTCTGAGAAGTCACGGACACACTCCATGGATTTGGGGAGGGCTTCTGGGGCTCCAGTGGGTTTGGTGCCATGGATGAGGGCCTCATCTCGAGTTGAGGCAGGAACCTCACGCTTCCTCTCCATTTCTGACTCTGACCACAGTGTCCATGCAGAGTTGGGAAAGGAGAGTCAGGCCTCCTCTTGGGTTGAGGCATGGAACTCCACTTGCCTCTCGAGTTGTTCAGAGGGTGACAGGCACCTTGTCAAGCTATATTTCAAAACCTGCAGGTCTTTTTCCAGATGATGCACAGGGGTGTCAGTGCCACTTCATGGTGTGACTTCACCCCCAGGGTTGCATTCAAAGAGGGGTCTGGGCATCGGGTTTTCATCAAGAGCAGACCAGGAAATCAGGGTCTTTCAGAATGTGGCACCACCCACATGGCTACATCTTGAATTTCTTTGTGAGACTAGCCTCATCCTGAGGTGCAACAGGAAGGTCAGAAACCACATCCAAACAAAGCAGGGGGGAATCAACCCTCCTGTGGAGATCAGGAGGGGATAAGGGGCTCAGATGAAGGGGTGCCTGGAACCTCAAGTGTTCCTCTGGAGTGAGATGGGTATGTCGGGGAACTCCTGAGGTCACATGAAGGGTGCCAAATACCGTTTCAACATTCAAGACGGAACGTGGGACTTCACTGGAGACACTGTAGCAGGGAAAGGGCTCATCTTGCAGTGACGGTGGAGCCACGTGGTTTTTCTCAAGTTGCGGCGGGATTCTCAAGTTACAACGGGGAATACAGGATGCCTCTTGTATTGTCCCAGAGAACTCCAATCTTCCATTCAAGTTGCCCAGGAGAGCTGGGGATTGCTCTCAAGTCACTGCAGGGCAAATGGACCTCATCTAGGCTTGTGTCCAGAAGCTAACATTCCTCTCCAGGGATCTGAGGGTGGCATTCCAGACTCACCCAGGGAGGCAAGCCTCATCTTGAGTGGGAGCAAAGAACTCCACTCTCCTCTTGAGTCACAACAGGTAACTGCCAGAGCCCACTGAGTGGCCTAAAGGGAGTCAAGCCTCCTGTGGAGTTTGGAGAGAGGACTGAGGATTGCTCTCTAGGCCATGCAGGAAACAAAGGCCCCCATCTCACGATGACAGGGGGAGTCTCATGGTTTGTCTCAAGCTGCAGCACCAGTGTGGGATTTCTCACAAGGCATGATGGGGAGCTGAGGGGGCCTCTCCTGTGGCGCCAGGAGAGTCAGGGCTCCATTCAATTTGATTGGCAAGGTGGCACACATCACCCATGAGTCATGGTAGGGCAAATAGACCTCATCTAAGCTTTTTTCCAGAATATTCATGTTCCTCTCCAATGGCAACAGGCATCTCAGTGTTACAGTCAAGATTTACCCAGGGAATCAGGCCTCTTCTCAAGTGGAAGCAAAGCACTCCACTCTCCTCTCTAGCTGTGACAGCTATCTCTTGGAGCACATAGAGTGGCCTAAAGGGAATCAAGCCTGTGGATTATTTACAGAGGACTTGGAATTGCTCTCTAGGCCCTTCTGGAAAAGAAGGGCCTCATCTCATGATGAAGGAGCAATCTCATTGTTTTTTCTCCAGCAGCAGTGCAACATGTGGGGTTTCTCTCAAGTTATGATTGCGAACTGAGGGAGCCTCTCATGTGGCCCCAGCAAAGGCCAGTCAGACTGGGTGGGCAGCACTGTTCCCCCTTTTCACCCCCTCTCCAGCCCCCATCAGGAACTTTAGGCTCCAGTTGACCAGGCAGTCTTGGCCAAGGAGCATGCTTCGGAGCACTCAGCAGCAAGACCCAAGGAGTAAAGAGACATACAGGGACATACATGTGTGGGGAGTATGCGTGCACACCCACACACACATCCACAATGGATCCAGGCACAGGATCCCTCTGTGGTTGTATTCCTTAGAGCCCTGCCGTGGCTGCAGAGCCACCCGTAGTGATTCAGGTGTGTAGGACTCTTCCCTCCCCTTCACACCATCTAGGTTATCTTTGCTGTGAACATTCCATGGGCCTTAACGTCCTCTCCTCTCAGTGTGTTCTTTCTCTAATAGAAGACTTGGCCAGAGAGGCCCAGAGAAAGAGGACAGTCATCTCTCCTTCTCAGACAAGGATCCTTGTGCAAGCCTTCAAGAGGGATCACTTCCCAGGGATTGCCACCAGGGCAGAACTGGCTCATCAGATGGGAATCCCAGCACCTCAAATCCAGGTAAGCTCTCCAGCCAGCACATGGGCCCAGGACATGGCCCAGGAGTAAGGACAGCTCCTCCCTGCAAAGCATCTGGAGCTGGACATACGTAGGCTGAGGCTGGGGATTGGGGTAAGGGAGCCAGAAGTCAGTGGGCTGAGTGGAGGGTTTGGGGCTGCTTTTGGCCATGCGGGCACCCCTCATTTCCCAGGGCCAAGAAGATTCATTTGCAGAAAATGGCCCTGCAGAAGTTGCCCTGGGTGTGACAGGAGAGGCTGGGCTGCCAGCCATGTTGTCACATGGGCACCACAGAAGCACCAGCACAGTGATCTGGACAGCCACAGCTTCTGATGTGTCTTTCTGCCTTTTGCTCCCCTAAGATACGGGTTCAAAACCAAAGAGCTTGGCACCCCCAGCAGAGCCCAAGCAGGCCCAGCAGCACATCAGACATGACTACTCCTGCTCCAGAGGACCAATGGGCCCCACCCACTGTCCAGAGAGCCTCTCCTCCCCTTCACCCCTCTCAGCCACAGGAGAGCATGCCACCCTTGGCTGCAGCTGCTCCTTTCAGAGCCCCCACTTTCCAGGTGCCAGGGACTAACTCTGGGGTCTGTGTGGGCCAGCCATTGATGATCTTCATGATCCAGCCCAGCACAGTGGCTCTCTAGCAAAGTGGGAAACCACTGCCTCCTCCCCAGGGAGCAGTTCCCTGGGCCATGTGCTCCCCTCCTGTCATAGCCCCCAGGCAGCCTAGGCAATGGGCTATCCTGCCACCTGTACAGCCAGAGACACACATTCTGCAGTGGCCACAGTCACCCTACAGTGAAGGCACAGCCCCTCCACTAGAGCCACAGCTCCAAACCCCCAGCCTTCCAAGCTCAACAAGCCTCCTAGACAAGCTCTTGGCAGTCACAGGCATCCCAAACATGCCAGGGCCTTTCACACAGGCCTCTGTCATCACAGCACAACAGCCAGCTCTTGCCAGCACACCCAGCCTCTTCAAGGAAGTCTTGGCCACCATGGGCATCCTCACCACGCTGGAGCCTTCCCTGGGGCCCTCTGCCAATGAACAGGCACACCTCACCCTCCTAGGCTCACCCAGCCTCCAAGACAAGCTCCTGGCTTCCCTGGGCATCCCAGGCTCACCATTCTCCTGTGTGGCCATGTGGGCACCCCTCATTTCCCAACCCAAAAGATACACTTGCAGAAAATATCCTTTTTGAAGGCACCCTAGGCCTGACAGACCAGAAGGCCAGGCTGCCAGGCAGGCTTCCAAATGGTTGCTGCAGATGCACCAGCACAGTGATCTCGATGGTCATGACTTCTGATTTGCCTGTCTTCCTTTTTCTCTCCTATGTATGGTTACAAAACCAAAGAGCTCAGCACCCCCAGCAGAGCCCCATTTTGGCCCAGTTCACCCATTCAACGTTTCTCTGCACCAGGTGTTCATCATTAGACATGCATGGCTTAATGTTTGAAAGAAACATATACTGGAAGGGTCAACCAGATTGGGGAGTGAGCACAAGGAACCAGGTACACCATGAGCTGGGGGATAGTCCCAAGATGTGACACTGAGCCATGTGAGTCAGAAAGCCCAGGAGGTGATGAAGCCAGGAGAAGGGTTCATTAAAGCACTGAGAGCAGGAAACCCAACCAACCCTCCAACCACCACTTCCTGCCCTTGCCAATAATGATCACACACACCCACAATCCTCATGGGTATTGTAGCCCACCACCACCACAAGGTACAAGAGCAGGAGGGCTCACCCCCACCACACCCCCCTCACAAGCCCACCTATCCTGGTGGCCCTGGGAGCCAAGCCAGGAACCCCCACCAACAGGCCCCACCAGGTATGGCCAATGCACACTCTTGGTATACCTCCTTCCACCCATCCCAGAGGGATGGGGATGCTGGGCTGTGAGAACAGGGTGACCAGTCCACAGGGGGCAGACCAGGGACCTGACCCACATTCAGGCAAGCACACCAGAGCAGGGCTCAGTGGGGGGTGGTGGTGGGGCAGGCGGTCACAGATGCTCCCCCTCATCCAGCATGTGACAGCAGTGGCAGCTATCACCAAAATGGGCAATGGATTCGGGCCACAGCAGGCCCATGAAGTGAGACACACCAGGGCACACCACAGGAAGCAGACTGAGGCAGATGGACAGAGAGGGGCACAACTGGGTGCAGCCACATGAGACCAATACCACAGAACCTGCAGTGGAGATGGGGTGGCCACATACCACCACAAGGAGAATGGCTCAAAGCAACCCAGGGGACACAAGTCAGCCACCAGGGTACACCACAGGATCTCACTACCAGAGGCCTCCCAGCACAGGGGCAATCCCACAGCACACTTGGGACAATGGAATGGCACCCCTCACCCTCATGAGGCTCATGCCCACCACCACCTACACAGCCAGAGCCACAGCCAGCCCAGGAGAACATTCTCCCACCATATTAGGGCACTGCTTCACCCAGGAACACCACCACCCACTGGAGGCCAGGGGACAACACCCACATGAGGCAAGGCTAGCTCATTCCCAGACAGGGGAAGGGAACACAGGCAGTCACACATGCAGGACAAGGAGAAAAGGCCAGCAGTGGAAGGGAGGGGCCAGTAAGCATGCATGGCAATAGCCACAGGACAGGAGCACAGGCACCATCTGAGGACCAGAAAACATCAAGACACAGCCAGGCCACCAGGAAAACCAGCATGGGATCTCACCACCACCCACACATGAGGGCAGTCCTGCAACACCTGGGACACCAGCCAATCCTGGACATCCCCAGAACAGGTCCCACAACCCAGCCCTGCCACCAGGACCTTCATGCCATCCCCCCATCTACCTCTGTCCATCCTCAACAGATCCTCTATCTAGGTCTGTCTCCAGGGATCAGCATCCTGGGGACATGCTCTCAAGCAAGGCAGCCCAGACTGACCACACATGGCACTGGCTGCAGCTCATGGGCAAGGGCAAGCAGAATAGGCTCCTCCTCACCACAGTTGTGGGGCTGGGGAAGCCAGGGCCAACCAGGCATTGAACTCCACACCCCCCTTCCCTCTGGGCTCACACCACAGGGCCAACCACACTTACGGTACACATACAGCCCCCCACTTGCTGGATGCCCATCAGGGCCCAGCAGGACCCTCCCATGACTCAGAGGGGGAAGGCATGGGCCCCAGTAGGCAATGAGCAGCACATGGCCTCACTGCAGGGCCAGTGCACCACCCCCACCACAAAGGGGAGAGAGATTTTGTGCCCACATGCTCCAGCAGTCACCAAGGTGGCAACTGCACACTTGGGAGGGGCAGCAGCTAGGGGTTCCAGTACCCCAAGCTTCTTTCTTGATTCACTAGAGGAGGCTTTCTTACCAAGGACATGCCATCCCTCACCCAATCATTTCTCCTTCACACCCACAGGGGTACTCCACAAGCTGCCATACTCAGCTGGGCAGGAGAGGGGGGTCTACAGTACAGGTAAGTGGACAACCACACAGGAGCACATGCACAGTCAGGGCCAAAGCAGAGCCCACACCCCACCCCTTTCCAAGCCTCATACACCAGCCTCCACAACATGGGAAATAGGCACACATTTCTTACTTTATAGACCCCCCCAAAGAGAGCCACTCATGGGACACACACACCACCATGGCAGGGACCCAAGGGGAACACTGGGTTAAGGCAAATGACACCACCACTCAAGCCTCAGACACCTGAGGGATGACCTAGAGCACGCCAAGGGCACCACCAAGGGTCAAACCAGGCATGCCAACACACCCACAGAAGGCAGACAGTACAGCCACAACACAGCCCTCCCCACCCTGGGGAGGGCAGAGAGAGCTGCTCACAGGGCACACCCCATGAAGCAAGAGCACCTTCTGTGTCATAAACCCAACAGCTCCACTGATGCCCCAATATAGGGAACAGGAGACCAAAGGTCAGGGCCAGAGACTGCACCCAACCCCTGCCTTCCTCACCCTCCCCAAAAGGCAGCAGGAAAGACAGGCAAGGGGCCCCACAGACAGACCAAAAAGAGCAGACACATTCACCAAGAACACTCATCCCTTATCCAACACAGCTTAGGCACAGCCCAGGAGAGCACAACCACACCACATCAATCAGTTGAGCCAGTGTGAAGCTGGGGGGAGGAACAGCAAGAACAGTAACCAGAGAGGCCCACTTTAAGCCTCACCAGTAATCTCCCACCACCACTTCACCTCAGGCAAGAATAGCCAAGAACCCCAGAAGGAAAATTCCTGACATGTGGCACAGAGCCACAGGGCAGGGGTTGTCCCAGCCTCCACCAGGTGCCTGCAGCAGGAAGCAGCAAGGAGCACACAGAGTAGAAAACCTACACTGCCTTACCTTGCCACCCTCAGGTCACCCAGAGATCAGAGGTGGCACCACAAGTTGGGTCAGCCAGACACACCACATAGGAGCCAGCACACAGGCCCAAGCAGGTGGTTTCAGTGGCAAGGGCCAAATTGGGTACCACCAGGTGACCCCAAGGCCCAAAGCCCCATGTGCATCCAGAGACCCAAAGTCCTTGGTAGCAGACACCAAAGCACACCATGGCAGCACTTATCTGGTGACCAAAAAGGCCCATTAAAGGCAACAAAATGACAGCAGCTGATAGCAGGGCCCATCTATGACTCACAGGGAGGGATCCCGGAACCTTGGCTCAGCCACCTGTCTCCAGCACTATGCCATAAACACCAGGCCTGGAGCTCTAGGGGGAGGTCATCTTATCAACCGTTGGGGGTCAGAGGTGAGAATGGGGGCGGGGGGTGCGTGGTGGCAAAAGTGGGGACACAGACACCAAGGGAGAGGGAGCTGGCCAAGGATGCCCTCCCTGCTTTGCCCACATGGGTAGGTGTACTGTTCAGTCCGAGTCTTTGAATGGGTTTTGGGTTCGATGTGCAAAAAGAAAGAACCATCAGCGAGGCGCCTCCAGTGAGACTAGTGAGCCCCGACCAGGGACCACGCCCGGGGCCCAGACCTTCCTAGACAGGACACCCAGGACGGCCCGAGCTGGTCCCCAACTCCTGACAGGGATTCAGGGAGTTGGGGAGGGATGATAAAAAGTCGTGTCCGAAGACCGATACCCACGAGAGCATGCTGAAGACTCGAGCTCAGCCTCCCCAGCCACCTGAGGAAGCAGGGTCCGGTCCATCCACGTTTCCGGGCCTATCAGGACTTTGAAAAAGAAAAAGCATGTGTGCCAGGAGACGCCTCAGGTGACCAGACCCCACGGGGGACTGCACATGCGACTGTGCTGGCTGGCCTCTCCTGGTCAACCCTCACGACTCTAGCGGGCGGGTCCCCACCTCCGGAGTGCGTCGCGCAAAACACCTCGGTCAGAAAGAACCCGAGAACCTGGACCCAGGCATACCCTCCAGCGACCTCCATGCCACAGTCTGGGCCGGTCCCACCTCCAGAGGGGTCCAAGGGTGAAGCGAAAGCTCCTGAGGGCGGCCCAGGGTGCCAGACCTCCGAGTCCGAGTCCAGACGCTCCAGGCAGGGAAGACCCTCTCCCTGCCCACCGTACCGGCCCGGCCCAAGTAGGGTCTGGTCGGTCGGTCTCCGCAGCCGCAGAGGCACGGGGAGATGCTGGTCGACCCGGTCAGGCCACCCCAGAACTTGGATCTGGAGCATCGCGATGATCACCCACCTCAGAAACCTAGAGAACCAATCTCCTGCAACAGCAGGACATCCCTAGGCCTCGGCAAAACCGAGACTGTCGCCGCCAGCGTAGCCGGTGTCTGAGAGCTCTGCCTCGGGCCCTGCGGCTGAGTCACAACCCTCATGAAGGTCTCGCGGAAGCTCTAGAGTGGAGGGATAATATAAAAGCGGCCGCCAGGTGGCTCCCGACAACCGGCTTGACCGTCCCGAGGACGGGTCGCAGTCTCCGGCCACGGAGGAAGCCACAGCGCTGGACGCCCAAACAACCAAGCTCCGCCGGGAGCCTCCGCCGCCGAGCGACGCAACGCGATGCAACGCGACCCCGGCCACAGAAGAAGGGAGAGGAGCTGGTAAATATCTCCTCAGGAGGCTGCCATGAAGGAGACGCGCTCCCCCACGTGATTCCAGGGTGGTGGCGGGACATTCCATGGAGATGTTGGCGGCGGGGCTCACACGGGGCGGTGTTGGTGGAGAGAGGAGCACCAGTGACATCTCAGGCTCCCCTGCCTCCCCTCCTCCGAAAGAGGGAGGGAGGGACCGGCAAAGCAAAACCAGGCAAGCGCTGCTCGGAAAATCAAAGCAGGACTTTCGAAAGCATACACAGACAAAGACATGCAAGCCCAGGAGCAAGAAAGGAAAAGAAGGAGACACTTGGACCTCCAACAAGAGAAAGCAAAACTCGCTGGGTAGAGACCATGACAAAGTCCAAAGACAACAAACACAAGCATGCATGGGTGGGTGGGGAAAGTGTACTTGAGGTCAGGAGAACATGGATTTCAAAATAACTGGCCACAAACACCGGAAAGGCAGGTAGCTGGGCGGTCTGGGGTGGCAGGGCTGCAGGGGTGGGGGTTGGGGGCCGGGGGGTGGGTTGAGGGGTGCAGTGGTGAGGAGGACGGAGTCAATAGGGGTCCACTAAATAAACCCTGGGTTCCATGATAACAGCCAATTACATGAATACACAATTTCTTGAAGTAGGACAGAAATGAAATGAAACAAAACCACCAAGCAGAAAAGTCAAGTCGTAGAACAGCTCTGGCAGCTTAAACGTCATAGATGCACACACAGATACACATATGCAAACACACATGTACATGCATGTATGCTGGCATGTATACATGCACATACATATAAGTAATTGTACATGTGCATATGTGCATATATACACGTCTGTGTAGATGTCTACGTGTGTGCATGTATGTATATATAGGTGTATATATGTACATATATATACTCACAGACATACACGTACATACACGAATGGAAACACACATCCATGTGAGTGTGTGTGTGTGTGTGTGTGTGTGTGTGAGCATGTGTGCACACACACCCGTATATATGGGGAAGATGCAAGCACTTTGCAAAAGGGGCTTTTCTGTCCAAAACTAATCAAGGCATCAGACAACTCAACCTCCAAAAGAGAAACAACTCCCAATGAGTGAAGGGGGCAGGAGGCCCAAACACCTTTATTCAAAATAAAGGTAGAACAGACAGATACACAGAAGCACAAGGTAGAAAACAAATCACTGGCAGGGCTGGACTGGGCTGGGGCTGTGGGGAGGGGGTGAAGGGTGGGGGAAGGCTCACGGAAGCACCCAGGGGTCTTTATCTGGACAATGATTATTCTAATTCGGAGGGGAAAGGCCCAGGAGCTGGAATCACAATCGTGACAGCAAGTTCAAAACATCAAAAGACAGTGGCTCCTGATAGATCAAATGTGTCTTTTCTGCAGCTGAGAAAAATGGTGGCGGACTCAGAGAGATCAGATCTCATTACCTGGCACCTCACAGAGAGAGAAACCATATCACTAGGGAAAAGATTCCTGTGATCCCTCGGAACACTCCACCAAAGATTCCCCATTCGACCCAACCCACCAATTCTACAGAGTGCCCACGGAGGGGACAAAGAAGATGTGGACGTATGTATGTGTGATATTGACACCTAAACCTAGGTAGACATCTGTACAAACATAATGATAGAAGTCTGTGTGCCTATGCCTGTATCTATCTATTCATGTGCACGTGTGCGCATGTGCATGCAGACACACACACACACACACACACACACACACAGAGGAATGGGACTCAACCACCAGAAGGGAATGAAATCTCACAGTCTGCAGGAACTTGGAGAGACCTTTAGAGGGTATTATGCTAAATGAAATACCTCAGATCAGTCGTTTCCATGCAGAACCTACCAAATGATACATGGTGAACAGAACAAAACAGAAGCAGGCTCATAGATACCACAAAAGGAACACATGGGTGGTGGTCAGAGGAGGGAGAGGGGGAACTGGTGGTGGGGATGGGGTGGGAGGCAGAATGAGTGAGTGCCACTGGTGAGGGAGACAGACGAAGTGGTGCAAGCTTCCACTTATGAAATAAGTGAGTCACAGGTAAGTCATGACACCAAATATCATTTGTCATGATACCAAGGGTGATGGACAGTCACTAACTAGATGTATCTTGGTGATTGCTGTGTCATGAACTACACTAAAAATCTCATCTGTATAGCTGAAAATTAATGGGGGAATCAAAAAACAAAACAAAAAAAAAAAAAGAAAGAAGGAAGGAAGGAAGGAAAGAAGGCAAAAGAAAACATTGTCAGACAGTTAGACGTCAATCTGAGAAGAGTGGGATTTGGAGGGGGGGAGGTGGGGAGAGAAACTAGGGTGAGAAGGAAGAGGAGCAGGAGGAGGAGAAAGAAAAGGACCAATTGTCTTGAGGGGGAGGGGAAGAGAAAGGATCCAAAGAGTGGACAGGACGGTCAAGTGAGTGCCATAGGGAAAGGAAATGAAGCCAACGAACACACTCCCAACAGTGGTTTTGTGCAGTCCAAGATCAAGATGTGGATAGCACAGTGTTCTCCAGGACACAGCAACACACAGGCCTCACTTGGCAGGAAGTTCAGGATAACCCTGAAAGCTGAAGCGGACTAAAGAAGCCATCACGTTCATCCATGGCTGAAAAGTACCATAGTCCCATGACATTCAAAAATCCTATCAATCCATTGAAAGACTCTCTCACTCACTCACCATTAAAATGTAGAGAACAGAAAAGGAGCGAAACGATGGTGGATGGATGGATGAATGGATGGATTTCCATGATAGTCTGATTATGGAAACCATTGACAGAAAAGCATCCAATTCACTTTTGTAAAGAATCTGTCTTGCCTTCTCGGCCTGGTGTCTTTCCTATGTCTGGATGACTCCCTCCCCCACCCACCACTCCCAGCTTTAAGATCAGCCTCCAAAATGAAGTCCTTTGTGCTCGCAAGGTCCCGCCAGAACTCTCTCTTCGGAGCGCCCTTCTGAAGGGGAACGTTTTCAACAAATTCATAGCCCTGATACAGCTTCAGCCTGTCCATCCCCACCCACTCTCTCTCACCCCATCCCCCGCCTCCCTCCCTCCCTCCTGCTCCTCTTCCTCCTCCTCTGAACTCTTGAGCTCTCCTCGCACTGGCCTTTCACCCCACACGGTGGCAGTATTGGCCTAGGTATCCTCAGGTGTCTCCTAATCGCATCCAAGTGGACTGCCACTGTTTCTCGGCTGCATTGTTGTGGGACCATTTTTTCCTGGCCTTTTCCACGGGTGGGGGAGACCCGGACAGGCCGGGGCCAGGCGGGGTGGGGGAGCCTGCATGTGGGGGGAAGTGTGGGGACAGAGAGGAGGAGGAGGAAGAGGAGCAGTTTGGGGGCAAGTTTTGGGCTTCCCGCAGTTAGAACTGTTCACCCATTGTGGAAACAGGCGTCTGAAACACAAGGGGTTTCAGACTCTCCGTGCGATGTCCACAAGCCATAGCCATTGAAATGTGTTCACACTGGAGCTGCTGTGCAGAGGGAAATCTCATCTGGCTCCATGTGTTCTTCCAGTGAGTAAGCCGGGATCTCAGAAAGAACAGAAATCCAGAGAGTTGAGTGAATCTGACCATCACGCTTTCAGAATCCAAGTGAACCAGAAATGAGGTTCACTCACATGTGGGTTTGTCTTTCCATAGGATTAATCCTTTCTTTGGGCAGATTAGGGTTCCAGGGTCAAAATGGAGCAGAGAGGACAGAGAGTTCCCTTAGGTCCCCTGCTCCTCCTGCAAGCGTGCACTCCCCAACGGCCCTAGGAACATCCTGCCCCAGAGGAGTGTGCTGGGCACAACCCACGTACACGGAGACGTCAGTGTCAGTCAGAGTCAGTCATCCTCGTCCAGAGTCTTCCATCTGCCCTCGCCTTCACGCCTGGCATTGTCCATTCTGTAGGTTTGTATCTGGAGCCCAGTGGCATCTTCCCAGATCAGGGATCGATTGAAAACACCCTGTCCCCTGCCTCATCGGCAAGTGGATTCTTAACCACTAAACCACAAAGCAGGGAAATCCCTTCACAGCCTTCTAAAATCATCTACCCTGAAACATTAAATGTCGTCCTCCAAATCACTGGACCATCACAACTGAAATGAAGGAAAATATGTTAGTTAAAGAAAGTCTTAACTCCTCAGTGCTTCTCTCTCTCTCTCTCTCTCTCTCTCTCTCTCTCTCTCTCTCACACACACACACACAGAGGTGGGCTCGTAGTCCAAAAGAAACCAGCTTTTCTGTTTATCCATCCCACTTGTTGTGACTGTCATGCCGTCACTAGTCAAAGAAGCTGATCTAATATGGAATCTGACGTCTTCTTTCTAGGACACTTCGAGAAGCAGCAAGAGTGCTGGTTTGTGAGAACCAAAGGTCAAACCAACATGATGGAACCCAGGGATGTGTGTACTCAGAGGCCCACCTACATTCAAACTCCAATTCACAGAGGGGAGCAGTGGGAACAGGAGTGTGGACTGTGAGTCAAATCATCACCTTATGAAAAGGCAAATAAGGAAAAAAATAAGGGAAAAAACCTTACTCCCTTATCAGCGTCTGCATGGATCCTCCTAGCCTCAATGATCACACTGACAGTATGTACATGTTGTGTTCTTTTTCCAGGCCTGATCGTTTAGAAACTCTCCAATAAAAAGTGGTGACATAAAGATATCATTCTTGAGTTTGGGACTGGGGCTTCCCTGATGGCTCCGTGGTAAACAATCCCATGCCCATGCAGGAGGCACAGGTTTCATCCCCGGTCCAGGAAGATCCCACATGTTACAGAGCAACTAAGCCCATATGCCTCGGTTATTGAGTCTGTGCTCTAGATCCTGGCCACTGCAAGTGTTGAGCCCACACCAAGCAAAGACTGAAGCCCATGTGCCCCAGTGCCCATGCTCCCAAGAGGAACCACAGCAATGAGAAGCCCAGACACACAACCATAGAGTGGCCCCCTCTCTCCACAAAGAACAGCTTGCAGAGCAATGAAGACACAGCACACCCCAAAATAAATAAATATAATGATTTTAAAGCAATACAGTCTAAGATTGGATGCAATTGGCCAATACCTAGTACTATCACTTGGGAAGCTTACTGAATCTTCTGTAGACAAAATAAAGAAATCATAACTCACTGTGCCATTGGAATTGTGGGAAGCTCTCCATATAGTGCTGAGAGCACAGTTGAGATGTACCAGTGGGGACCACGATCATGCCTGTTATCATTAAGTCCTTCACAGTTTGGGCTCTGGATTGGCCCATACGAACCTGCAGACGATGTATGTCCATCCCTCTCAGCTCACTGCATGCTCACTGGTCCAGGTGTGCCATGCCCCCAGCACCTGCTAGCATCTTCTAGGCCTGTCTCCCCCGTTTTGCTCCATTAATTTTTAATCATTCTCACCTCTTGTCTGACATGTTTTCTTTTCTGTTCAAATAATTCTGGTTCCCCAGGCACAACTTAACATCTTTCTTCTCTTCTCATAGCACTCATCTTGTTGAAATAATTCTTTGTTTCTGCGCTTTGTTCCCTAAGGAGTCTGTAATCATTCCATTCATCTGGGGATTGGCACCTAGGCAACCCTGGTCCATGAAAAGTGTTCAGTGTTTATTGAATGACTTGCTGACTGCAGGGGGCTTGTGGAAGTTTACATGCCATGGAAAGCTGGAAACGGGGAATCATCCTGTGGACACACCCTCTGGTACCATAGTGTTCATGGGAGTGTTTTTGTTGTCATTTTCACTGTATTCCCTAATACCTATACAGTAGCTTTGATTCAAATGTCATATATTTTAAAATAATGAGTAATTAATTGTATAACCTCAGAAGGACTTAGAAAATAGTAGTGGTTGAAAAATTATTGATCCTTCCAACAATCTCACTTCTGAGTATACATCTAAAGAAAATAAAAACAGAATCTCAGAGAGAGATCTGAACTCCCATGTCCATTGCAGCATCCTTCACAATAGTCAAGATATGGAAACAGCCTAAGTGTCCATCAAGGAAAGAATAGATAAAGAAGATACATGATCCAGATAGAGATAGATTGATAGGTAGATATAGATGTAAAATTAAGCAACAGGAATGAAAAATTATTATATTGTAATAGCATGGATGTTACTTAGGGAGTGATGCCATGTGAATAAGTCAGGTAGAGAAAAAAAAGTTTCTAATGTCACTTACATGCCATGGCAATCTAAAAAAATGAAAACTACAATAACAGAGCAGCTGGGGGAGGGATAAATGTGAAGATGTTGATGAAGGGGAAAAAAGCTTCATGTATAAGGTAAATATAACAAATAGCATTGTGATTATAATGGATAATATTATTATTATAGTATTATAATATTAGAAAGTTGTCATGACAGTTGAGGTGAATAATTCTCTTTCCATACAATTGAAGAAGGAAATGGCAACCCACTCTAGTATTCTTGCCTGGAAAATTTCATGCTTGGAGGAGCCTGGTAGGTGACAGTCCATGGGGTCACAAAGAGTCTAACATGACTGAGTGACTTCACTTTCTTTCACATACAACAATGATATTTATGGGTTGTGATAAAGGACAGGAAGAAACACAAGCTGGAATCAAGATTGCCAGGAGAAATATCAATAACCTCAGATATGCAGATGACACCACCCTTATGGCAGAAAGTGAAGAGGAACTAAAAAGCCTCTTGATTAAAGTGAAAGTGGAGAGTGAAAAATTTGGCTTCAAGCTCAACATTCAGAAAACGAAGATCATGGCATCCAGCCCCATCTCTTCATGCCAAATAGATGGGGAAACAGTGGAAACAGTGTCAGACTTTCTTTTTTTGGTCTCCAAAATCACTGCAGATGGTGACTGCAGCCATGAAATTAAAAGACGCTTACTCCATGGAAGGAAAGTTATGACCAACCTAGATATCATATTCAAGAGCAGAGACATTGCTTTGCCAACAAAGGTCCATCGAGTCAAGGCTATGGTTTTTCCTGTGGTCATGTATGGATGTGAGAGTTGGACTGTGAAGAAGGCTGAGCACCGAAGAATTGATGCTTTTGAACTGTGGTGTTGGAGAAGACTCTTGAGAGTCCCTTGGGCTGCAAGGAGAGCCAACCAGTCCATTCTGAAGATCAGCCCTGGGATTTTTTTGGCAGGAATGTTGCTAAAGCTGAAACTCCAGTACTTTGGCCACCTCATGTGAAGAGTTGACTCATTGGAAAAGACTCTGATGCTGGGAGGGATTGGGGGCAGGAGGAAAAGGGGACAACAGAGGATGAGATGGCTGGATGGCATCACTGGCTCGATGGATGTGAGTCTGAGTGAACTCTGGGAGTTGGTGATGGACAGGGAGGCCTGGTGTGCTGCAATTCATGGGGTCTCAAAGAGTCGGACATGAACTGAATTGAACTGAACCACTTTGGTGGTAATTATTTTGCAACATACAAGTGCATCAAGTCAACATTCTGTACGTGTTAGAACTAAAGATGTTACACGTCCTTAACTAAGGAAACTATATTTCAATATGCCTGGAAATTTAAAAAATAAAATCACCTAGTTTTATCATTTTTTGATTAATAGTCAATATTGGCTGCAAAAAAAAAAAAAAGATAGAAAACATTATTTGTGGTTCTTAGATATTGCCATTCAGGGACACAGATTTCAATAAAACCAAGGGAATGTTCCACAGGAAAGAGTCAGGGGCTTAGAATCCTGAAACTCATGAGCTTGTAAAGCCACCTGAGAGCAATTATGATTTGCTGTCATGCAAAATAGGAAATATTTCTTCTTAAATGGTAGACCGTCACAAGTTATTTAGGGAAAGGAGAGAGTAAGATAGGTATTTTGAATTTTGGGAACACTGTTTAGATGATCTGGAGGCCTCTGTTACATAGTAAATGCTCAAAGTTTACATTCCATCCAGACTGAGACATAGACCTCTTCCTCAATGGCCTTCTGTCTCTATTTTGGCGAGCTCTCTTAACACTTCGATTTTTCTTTCACATATCATACCTTTTTTCACTTAAAGATATCATTAAATAATTTTATAAAGAGATCTGGTTTATATTTTAGAGATTATCAGAATTAGACATGATCACTATCTGTTGCATGGTTTCAGGCACTAAAAACCAATATGGGGATAAATTCAAAATCTCTCTTTGCCATAGAGAAAGGATATGTATGGTAAATGATGCCACAGGATTGGTGAGTTCCTCTGGTTCAGCACTCCCTCGACTTGGCTGTGGTTTTGGTTTTGCTCTGTTCTGTTTTTGCTTTCTGACCCACATGATCTCTCTGGATGGGGCAACTCAATCAAAGCTAAAATAAATTGAGTCTGTGTGAATCTTATTCATGCATCAAATGGGGATATCAACGACCTCCATGTGGATCCATAAAAATGGCCTTTTTGTGTTCAAGAGAATCATTTTGTGTTTTCTGGGTGCACTATTTGCTGTCCATTATTTCACATCCCTTTCAGGCATGGCTGATGGAGATGGGCACCAAGCAGCAGGGCGGCAATCTGGCATCTTGGCCTAGAGTGGTTTCACAAGTGACGTATCAGAACCGGGGCTAAGACAGCCATCCCTCTATCCCTCCCTGGGCCCACCTTGGTGGCCGGGGGTGGGGGTGGAGGGGTGAGGTTGAGAGACAGGGGCTGGGGGGGGGAGGAACTGGGCTAGGGGTTGGAGGCACACGAGGCAAGGGGACTGTCCAGGTCCCCCTGAGACGTGAAGGCAGGTTCTGTTCTGCTGAGAACTTCCTGCCTTCAGGCGTGTGAGAGGAGCAGGTTTCTCTCCAATCCAGGGCCATGCATTGTTTTTGCCCTGTTCAAAAAAAAAAAAAGGACAAAAACTTATTTGTTTATCTTGGCTTGCTTTCTGGCCGAGGCCAAAGACCTTTTCCAGCGTGTCCAAAGGGTTTGACAGGATGGGAGGGTGCAGGTCAATCCATTTGTCAAGAGATCCAGAGAATCTGTCACAGCTGTGACTCGGACCTTTTTCAGAAACAGGCCAATTTTGATGATTCCCTGAAAATGAGTCACCCCAGAAGTTTCCTTGAAAGGATCGAGTTGCAGGAGTCTGGGGCGTGCCCCCGCCACCGCCAGAGGGCCTTCTCAGCCCGGCAGGCTGGCCTGCAGTCAGGCAGGCAGGCAAGGGCTATTGTCTGTGGGCCCCACCCCCACTCTCCCCCTGCAGTGCCTCGTCGCATAGCTTCATTCAAAAAAAAAAGAGAAAGCTTTCCAGTCAAGTCAGAGCCTTTGACTTCGCCTCGAGTTTCTCTCTATCGAATGGTGATCTGCTCCACCCACCCCATCCCCATCCCCATTCCCCTATCCGCCCCCCCCCCCATCCCATTTCTCCACCTTGAGACTGCCTCTTTGCTACCGCGCGGAAGAGGGCTGGGGGTGGGGAGGGAGGCCGAGGGACAAACTCGCCTCCTGTCAAGCCAAAGGAGTCTCCTCCTTTTTGTAATCCCGCTCAAGGAAACCTGCTCAAGCATGTGAGGATCATAGACGTGCGTCGAAGCAGCCATCGTCAATTGACATCTTCATCTCCATGGGACGAGGTTTTCATTCCTGTCTACCTTCAGAGAGACAGAAAAGGAGAGAGGGGCAGAGCTTTCCTCTGGTGCTGGCCGACTCTTAAGTCACTTGAATCCAAAATACTCCACAGGGCACGGAGGTTCACCTGCGGTGGGGTGGGATTGGGTGGGGTGGGGATGGCAGCATACTCCATATCCCAGCAGTTCCCTCATCTGACACTTGCCTGGAACCCATGAAAAGCTGAGCTGGTGACTCTGTGTGTGTGTGTGTGTGTGTGTGTGTGTGTGTGTGTGTGTGTGTGTTTGCATGCATGGACGTGTGTACATGAGAGATGGTGCGTGCGCATGGACGTTAGAGACAAAGAAAAAAGGACAGAAAGGAAAGAAAAAAATAATCCTGAAGGAAGGAAGGAAGGAGGGAAGGAGGGAAGGAGGAGGGAGGGACCAAATAGGTTAGTAAGTACGGGCCTCCATGTCGTGGAAAGAGTTTCCGAGCACAGATCCTCTGTTCAGTGAAACAGTTATCCTATCTCTGTGGTGGAGGAGGCTGTGATGTCGATGGACGGGTTCTGGAAAGCATGCCTGGGCTGCAAGCAATTAGATATTTCTTCCTCAGAGGCACTTTTAGAGAAACCAAGGAAACACACACAGGTTCATCCCTGGAGCAGATTTGAAACCAGTCGGTGGAGGGGGAGTCAGTCAAGGAGATTGATTTCTAGATGTCAGGGTCGGGTCCTGGAGCAGGTTACCATTTCCTTTTCCAGGAGGCCTTCCTGGCCCGGGGATGGAACTTGGGTCTCCTCCATTGCAGGCAGACTCTTGACCGTGTGAGCCACCAGGGAAGCTCTGTCAGAAAGGTTCACCAAGTCCTCTAGCTTCCATCCGTAGGGCTTCAGGCACACGGCGTCCCCCTATAAGTCCCCTGTCAGAAGGGTAAGAGAACATGGGAAATGTTCCCCCTGAGAGAGGGTTGTCCCCAGATAATGGAGGCAACTCGGAAAACTTCAGGATCCAGTCCCCCTTTCCGGTGAAGAACCACATGCAAAGGAGCAAACACACATAGCACAGGACTCTCCTATACAGAAGTGTGTATCCCCGTTTCACAGAAACATCTTCTGGGCCCCTAAGGAACATGTGGAAATCACTCTCACCAAGGAGATAAGAATCCTCAATTGAGAGTTTCTGAAGTCTGGAAGGACCAGGTCGAGAGAAAAAGAGAAACGATTCCCTTCTGCTGACAGGGGTGTTGTATGAAGTGACCAAGTGGATGTCCAGCTTTCAAAATTAACATTTTAAACATTGAGTCCTTTCGGTCCTTTGTTTTCTCTTTGTATCTGGAAAGCAACAGATTGAATGGTAGGCCCTTTTATTATTTTATTTATTTATTCATTTTTCCTGTCTGCCTGCCTGCCTGTCTACCTGTCCCACCGTCTGTCTTCTCTCTGTCTCTCTAGCTTTTCACTCAGGTTAGGGAATTTAAAAAATAAATAAATAAAAAATTTGAGAAATCTATATTTCTGCAGGTCAGGAAGCAACAGTTAGAACTAGACATGGAACACAATGGGCTGGTTCCAAATAGGGAAAGGAGTCCATCAAGGCCGTATATTGTCACCCTGCTTATTTAACTTACATGCTGAGTACACATCATGAGACATGCTGGGCTGGATGAAGCACAAGCTGGAATCAAGACTGCGGGGAGAAATATCAATCACCTCAGATATGCACATGACGCCACCCTTATGGCAGAAATGAAGTATAGGGTGGGTTTACAAAGTCGTGTTCATTTCAAGTTTTCAGATTATTTTCCCTTAGAGGTTAATGCAAAGTCATAAGCCTACTTTCCTGTGCTGGCATAGTAGGTCCTTGTTGATTGTTTTGATGATCAGTTTATGTATACATGTTCAACCCAACCTTCTAAGTTGACAGTCCTGCTCCTCCCCCCAATCCTCTTTTCCTCAAGAAGTCCAGGCATCCACTTTACCATCCTATTCCTCAGGTCATCCAACCCCATGGAAGAAGTCATTCCTCCAGTTTTTCCATTGGTTCTCTACACCTTGCCTGATGATGCGAGGTGACTGGACTTCCAGGTGACTGGAAGACTGACAGTTCTGAAGAATTTTGCAAGAGCTTTGGTGAAGGCTCCTAGGATTTGCTTGGTGAAGTAGGTGCCATGTCAATCAGTAGAGACTGTGGAAGGTATGCCCCAAGTGGCAAACACCGTTGTTTTTAGTTGTGGTCGGTTTGCTTGTCTGCAGCGAGGGACAGAAGGAAGGCTTCTACCTTCCACAGAGAAAGCTATACCTAGCATACTAAGGATGTTTGGCCACCCCAGGTTACAGGCGTGACAGGTCAGACTGTAGCAATCTTCATGACAAGGGTGTATTAACAACAGACAGACTCATCTTAAAGGCAACCTGTCCTGTGCAGGTGGAGGGAGGGGAGGGAGGGGGTAGAGGGACGATGAGAAAGGTAAGGAGAAAGAGAGGGACAGGAACACACACAGTATGTGTGTGTGTGGGGGAGTGGTATGTGGTGTGTCTGTGGCATGCACAGGTGCTGTGTGGGTGGTGTGTGGGGCCATGTGTGTGATGTGTGTGTGGGTATGTGTGTGGTGTGGGTGTGGTTTGTACATGTGCCATATGGGGCCGTGTGTGCCATGTGGGTGGCATGGGTGTGTGTGTGGGGTGCGCCTGTGGGTGCAGGTGGGATGGGCAGAGAGACAGAGGCTGAGAGACACAGCCAGGCAAAGAACAACGCAGTGTGTGTTTGTGTGTGTGTGTGTGTACGCATGCACATGTGGGGTGGGTGGTGCGTGGCCGATGTGTGGCATGTGGGGGCAGGCTCTGTGTGGCATGTGGGATGGGGTGTGTGTGGGGGGGCGGTGTGTGTGCACATATGCATGTAG
Organism: Bos indicus x Bos taurus; assembly: GCF_003369695.1. Taxonomy (NCBI): domain Eukaryota; kingdom Metazoa; phylum Chordata; class Mammalia; order Artiodactyla; family Bovidae; genus Bos; species Bos indicus x Bos taurus. Next base: position 31,100 of record NC_040094.1, read on the forward strand.
TGTGTGGGCAGAGACAGAGGCAGAGAGACACAGCCAGGCAAAGGACAATTCCATGTGTGTGTGTGTGGCCGGTGTGTAGGGCCGTGTGTGCGTGTGGGGGAGTGTGTGGTGTGTGTGAGGGTATGTGTGTGGTGTGGGTGAGGGTGTGTGGTGTGTGGGGGTGGGGTGCGTTGGGCTAGGTGTGTGTGTGTGGGGTCAGGTCGGGGTGTGTGTGTGTGGTGTGTGTGGGCGGGGTGTGTGTGCAGGTATGCATGTGGTGTGTGGGATTTGCCTGTGGGTGGTGCGGGCAGAGGCAGAGACAGAGAGACACAGCCAGGCAAAGGACAATGCAGTGTGTGTATGGTATGCACGAGGTGTGTGTGAGCATGTGTGTGGTGTGTGGTTTGTGAAGGCGTGGGGTGGGGGGGATGGGCAGAGACAGAGAGACACAGTCAGGCAAAGGACAATGTGCATGGATGGATATTCCGCATAATTTGCTTGTGTTTTCTGAGCTCATTCATCACCTCCGTGATCAAGACCACTCCCATGAAATGTGAGTCTGCCACCCTCACCTCAGCCACCATCTGGCACTTGTATTTGGTCAGGCAGACAGGGCAGTGTTCCGAGTTGGGGAGGGAGGGGGAAGGGGAGGGGCGTGACTTGCTGTCACCAGGCCAGCTTTGATCCTTGCGTTCTGCCCCTGAACCTGACCGGAGCAAATGGATCCACGTGATCTATCATGGGTCTGTTTGAAATCCTTGGCGGGAGAAGGAAGATTCCCCCATGCCAAGGGACAAGGCCAAAAGGAAGGAAATCAACTCCCTTGGGTTCAAATAGCTGTTCTCCAAATCAATCAAGTTTCCAAGACCAGATTTCCAATCCAAACCAAAAAGCCCAGTGGCTACCCATCCCTGCCCCCTTGACCTCTGGCCCAAGGTGCCCCTCCTACACAGCCTCCTTCCACAGTCCCAGGGCATTCAAGAGTTAGCCGGCCTGACCTGCTTCATCCATGGTCCCCCCGACCCCCCACAGGACCATCTAAAAAAGCGAACGACAGGCAGGTGGTGACCGACAACCAACCCACTGTCCAGAGAGCCGGCTGCAGCATAGGAGCTCCCGGGGAGACTGGCAGGGACTCGTTGCTAGAAGGGGCCCATCCTAGGGCACAGTTTCTCCACTCAGTCACCAACGTGGACAGGAGAACAGGACCCACCAACACTTCTCAAGAACGTCCCTGGGTGAGGTATGATGGGAAGGGAAGGGAAGGATTCTTGACTCCCCACCCACGGGGCAGTGGAATACATTCGAGGGGGACTGCAGGCCAACATCAGGTGGCTCAAGCACCTGCCCCGAGAAATACCTCACCATCATTCATGTCCCTGTCACCACCATTTGGGCATGCCAGGAGAAAACCCTTTTGTGACCCTCGACGAGGGCTCTTTCAGCAAGAGCAAAGCAAAAGTAGGAAGTTATGAAACACCTGGAGCAATAAGCAAATTTGGCCTTGGAGTATGGAATGAAGCAGGGAAAAGGCTAATAGAGTTTTGCCAAGAGAACGCACTAGTCATAGAAAACACCCTCTTCCAACAACACAAGAGAAGACTCTACATATGGACATCATCAGATGGTCAACACTGAAATCAGATTGATTATATTCTTTGCAACCAAAGATGGAGAATCCCTTACGTCAGCAAAAACAAGACCGGGAGCTGACTGTGGCTCAGATCCTGAGCTCCTTACTGCCAAATTCAGACATAAATTGAAGAAAGTTGGGAAAACCACTAGACCATTCAAGTATGACCTAAATCAAATCCTTGATGATTATATAGTGGAAGTGAGAAATAGATTTAAGGGACTAGATCTGACAGATAGAGTGCCTGATGAACTATGGACTGAGGTTCGTGACATTGTACAGGAGGCAGGGATCAAGACCATCCCCATGGAAAAGAAATGCAAAAAAGAAAAATGGCTGTCTGGGGAGGCCTTACAAATAGCTGTGAAAAGAAAAGAAGCCAAAAGCAAAGGAGAAAAAGAAACATATAAGCATCTGAATGCAGAATTCCAAAGAATAGCAAGGAGACATAAGAAAGCACTCCTCCGTGATCAATGCAAAGAAATAGAGGAAAACAACAGAATGGGAAAGACTAGAGATCTCTTCAAGAAAATTAGAGATACTAAGGGAACATTTCATGCAAAGATGGACTCGATAAAGGACAGAAATGGTATGGACCTAACAGAAGCAGAAGATATTAAGAAGAGGTGGCAAGAATACACAGAAGAACTGTACAAAAAAGATCTTCATGACCCAGATAATCATGACGGTGTGATCACTGGCCGAGAGCCAGACATCCTGGAATGTGAAGTCAAGTGGGCCTTAGAAAGCATCACTATGAACAAAGCTAGTGGAGGTGATGGAATTCCAATTGAGCTATTGCAAATCCTGAAAGATGATGCTATGAAAGTGCTGCACTCAACATGTTAGCAAATTTGGAAAACTCAGTGGACACAGGACTGGAAAAGGTCAGTTTTCATTCCAATCCCAAAGAAAGGCAATGCCAAAGAATGCTCAAACTACCGCACAGTTGCACTCATCTCACATGCTAGTAAAGTAATGCTCAAAATTCTCCAAGCCAGGCTAGCAATATGTGAACCGTGAACCTCCAAATGTTCAAGCTGGTTTTAGAAAAGGCAGAGGACCCAGAGATCAAATTGCCAACATCCATTGGATAATCAAAAAAGCAAGAGAGTTCCAGAAAAACATCGCTTTCTGCTTTATTGACTATGCCAAAGCCTTTGACTGTGTGGATCACAATAAACTGTGGAAAATTCTGAAAGAGATGAAGAATTTTGACCACCTGACCTGCCTCTTGAGAAACCTATATGCAGGTCAGGAAGCAACAGTTATAACTGGACTTGGAACAACAGACTGGTTCCAAATAGGAAAAGGAGTATGTCAAGGCTGTATATTGTCACGCTGCTTATTTAACTTATATGCAGAGTACATTATGGAGGGGGGCGGGGGCTGGGCTGGAAGAAGCACAAGCTGGAATCAAGATTGCTGGGAGAAATATCAATAACCTCAGATATGCAGATGACACCACCCTTATCGCAGAAATTGAAGAAGAACTCAAAAGCCTCTTGATGAAAGTGAAAGAGGAGAGTAAAAAGGTTGGCTTAAAGCTAAACATTCAGAATACTAAGATCATGGCATCTGGTCCCATCACTTCCTGGCAAATAGATGGGGAAACAGTGGAAACAGTGTCAGAGTTTATTTTTGGGGGGGGCTCCAAAATCACGGCAGATGGTGATTTTGGAGCCATGAAATTAAAAGACGCTTACTCCTTGGAAGAAAAGTTATGACCAACCTAGATAGTATATTGAAAAACAGAGACATTATTTTCCCAACAAAGATCTGTCTAGTCAAGGCTATGGTTTTTCCTGTGGTCATGTATGGATGTGAGAGTTGGACTGTGAAGAAAGCTGAGCGCCAAAGAATTGATACTTTTGAACTGTGGTGTTGGAAAAGACTCTTGAGAGACCCTTGGACTTCAAGGAGATCCAACCAGTCCATTCTAAAGGAGATCAGCCTTGGGTGTTCTTTGGAAGGAATACTGCTAAAGCTGAAAGTCCAGTACTTTGGCCACCTCATGCGAAGAGTTGACTCATTGGAAAAGACTCTGATGCTGGGAAGGATTGGGGGCAGGAGAAGGAGACAACAGAGAATGAGATGGCTGGATGGCATCACCAACTCGATGGACGTGAGTTTGAGTGAACTCTGGGAGTTGGTGATGGACAGGGAGGCCTGGTGTGCTGCGATTCATGGGGTCGCAAAGAATCAGACACGACTGAGCGACTGAACTGAGCTGAACTGAACTGAACGTTCAACAGTGGGATAAATAAACTGACCTTCATGTTAGAAATACACATTTATATTGTGGCGATTAAACAAAAATCAAAAACACGCACTCCTCACACACATAACCGCAACCAACAAATTCGACGCATCTGAAAAAAAAATGCAAACGTCAGAGAGCAGCACATCGATCTGAAGGGGAGGGGGAAGGGGAGAGGGCGGGAGCTCCACTCCGGACCCGGAGCCCATGCGTTGCCAATGATGGCTGGCAGACACACACACACACACACACCACATGCGCCCCGGCCCACGCACATGGTGGGGGCGCGCCAGCACCCGCCAGGCTCCCTAGTGGTGGCCGGAAGGCCCGCTGAAGCTGGGGTGATAGATGGGAAGGGCCCGGCTCACGTCCAGAGTTGCTGCCGCCCCTGGTTCCCTGGGTGCCCAGGCCCCCGCTTGGGGACCTCCCCCGCCACTGGGGCCCCTGCCGCTCTGGGGCCCCACCCCCCCGGCCGCCCCCCGCGGAGGGGGAAGGCGAGGCAGGGTGCGGAAGGAGAGCGGGAGGCGGGGTGGGAGGAAGCCGTGAGGGGCAGGGCGGAGGAAGGCCCTCGGAGGCTGCCCCAGGCTTGGGGGGCTGCGGTGGCGCCTCCTCCAGCCACAGCGCGCATCCAGCCCCGCTTTGAGCCCCAGCCCGACAGACCCAGGCCTTAGAGCCAATCCTTATCCCGAAGTTACAGATCCGGCTTGCCGACTTTCCTTACCTACATTGTTCCAACATGCCAGAGGCTGTTCACCTTGGATAGCTGCTGAGGATATGGGTATGGCCTGGCGTGAGATTTACACCCTCTTCCCTGAATTTTCAAGGGCCAGCGAGAGCTCACCGGACACAGACACGGGCCCCTTTCTCCGGGAGAACCCATTCCAGTATGCCCTGCCATTCACAAAGAAAAGAGAACAATCCCGGAGCTCCCGCTGGCTTCTCTGGGATCGGTTGTGTTACTGCACTGGACGCCTCGCGGCACCCATCTCCGCCAGGCCAGATTAGGGAATCTGAACCCAACTCCCTTTCGATCGGCCAAGGGCAACGGAGGCCATTGCCTGTCCCTTTGGAACGGTGCTCGCCCATCTCTCAGGACCGACTGACCCATGTTCAACTGCTGTTCACATGGAACTCTTCTCCACTTCTGCCTTCAAAGTTCTCATTTGAATATTTGCTACCACCAACAAGATCTGCACCTGCGGAGGCTCCACCCGGGCCTGCGCCTTAGACTTCAAGGCTTACCGAAGCAACTCTCCTACTCCTCGTGGCGTAGTGTCTGCGGGGATGCGATAGGGGGAGGGGTGACCTCCTTCCGGAGCTCCCATCCCTCTCGTGCCTCTCCGACTGCCTGTGATGGCCAGGTATGGGCCCGATGCTCCAGCACCATCCATTTTCAGGGCTATTCTATTTGGCAGGTGAGTTGTTACACACTCCTTAGTGCATTTCGACTTCCATGGCCACTGTCCTGCTGTCTATATCAACCAACACCTTTTCTGGGGTCTGATGAGCATCAGCATAGGGTGCCTTAACCTGGCGTCCAGTTTATCCCACAGTGCTAGTTCTGCTTACCAAAAGTGTCCCACTAGGCACTCGCATTCTACACCTGGCTCCACGCCAGCTAGCCAAGCTTCTTACCCATTTAAAGTTTGAGAATAGGTTGAGATAGTTTCTGCCCCAAGACCTCTAATCTTTCACTTTACCTGATAAAACTGGGTTCATTGAGAGAGCGCCAGCTATCCTGAGGGAAACTTCAGAGGGACCCAGCAACTCTATGGTTCGATTAGTCTTTCGCCCCTATCTATACCCAGGCCGGACAACCGATTTGCACATCAGGATTGCTATGGTCCTCCACCAGAGTTTCTTCTGGCTTTGCCCTTCCCAGGCATAGTTCACCATCTTTCAGGTCCTAACATGTGTGACCATGCTCCACCTCCCCAGCGTGGTGGGCAAGACAGGCCAGTGGAGCGCCCTCAGTGGACTGGAGAGGCCTCGGGATCCCACCTCAGCCGCCAGATAAGGCAACCTTCACCTTCGTTGCACCCCGGCATCTTTTGTGTGAGCCCCTGACTCGTGCACATGTTAGACTCCTTGGTCCGTGTTTCTAGACGGGTCGGGTGGGTGGCCGACATCGCCACTGACCCCTTGCACTCGCTTGGCCTACCGTCGTGACCGAGAAACAATCCCCTGGCCCGACGGTGCACTGGGGACAGTCCGCCCCACCCCGCCCCACCTGGTTGGAGGTGAGCTGGGGTGGGAAAGTGGTCGTGCCCTTGGAGGGGCAGCTCGGCCCCCCAAAAAACACCAGTGTGATCCGCGGCAGGGAGTGCCAGGAGGGGGGAGAGCGCGGTAACAGGTCTGGCTCCCTTGGCCCTGGGATTCGGAGAGCGCTGCTGCCGGGGGGCTGTAACACTCGGTGGTGGTGGACCCGCCACCGTGACGGCAGGGACCCCCGAGCCCCCTTTCCCACCGTCCTTCCCAGCCATCTCGGAGCTGGTCGTGGCGCACCACCGTGGTGGAAATGCACCCAGGGCGCCGCCCACCTCCTCCCTTAGACGGAGGAAAGAGCTGCGAGGGTCGGAGGGAGGACGGGTGGAGGGGTCGGGAGGAACAGGGAGCGGGAAAGATCTGCCGGGCTGCCTGCAAGACCAGACCCAACGCCGGGTTGAATCCTCCCAGCAGACTACGCGGACCCCACTCATTTATCTGTTAATGGTTTCGTGCCATCTTGAACTCTCTCTTCAAAGTTCTTTTCAACTTTCCCTATGGTGGTTCTTGTTGACTATCGGTCTTGTGCTGGTATTTAGGCTTAGATGGAGTTTACCACCCACTTTGGGCTGCGTTCCCAAGCAACCCAACTCCAGGAAGATCTGGGCCCAGCCTGCCTGGGGCCACTACCGGCCTCACACCGTTAACCAGCTGGGCCTTGATCAGAAGGACTTGTGTCCCCCATGAGTGGCGCCAGGGAGTGGGTCTTCCGTCTGCCACACGTCCCGCACCCCACCGCGGGGTGGGGATTCAGCGCTGGGCTCTCCCCTGTTCACTCGCCTTTACTGAGGGAATCCTGGTTAGTTTCTTTTCCTCCGCTGACAATTATGCTTAAATTCAACCGGTCGCTACATCTGATCTGAGGTCGAGTCTCAGAGGGCGCCAGGAGGAGAGTCCAAGAAGGGGTCAGAGAGACCCGCAGCCGACCACCCCAGGCCCCCTCCCCATGCACACACAGCACCCTACCACCCACCGCCTACCCGTCATCCCTCAGGGAGGTGGTGGCGGACAGAGGGAGACACCAAGGAGAGGGCAGGACGGGAGCACAAGCCAGCGATCATGGGACAGATGGGGCGGGGGCAGCAGAGAGGTGGACAGGGTGGGGAAGGGTGGGGGCACGCATGGGCGCCAAAGCCCGAACGGGCAAACGACCCACAGTGCACCCCCTTTACCCACTCCACAGACCTCGCCTTTGCTGTGGAGGCTCCGCGGAGTGAACAGTGGCACGCCCGCAGCCTGCGGGGAGAGCGTGGAGCGGCGGGCAGACGCTGTGGCGTCCCGCGAGTCGCCGCTGGGGCACGTGTCTCGGGGGCTAGAACTCACACGCGGACTGGGTCTCTGGTGCGAGCTGCCTGTCCCGATAAGGCGAGAGCCGCTGGGGGCAGGAAGCGGCCATAAGCCACGGAGGAAAGGCGGGGAAGGCACTGCAGAGCAAGGGGGCGGCCGGGAGCCAGGAAACACCGCCGACAAGGGCAGGATGGCGAACAACAGCAGACTGAAGAAGCGATCCCACCCCGCCACCCCCTCGGGCCCCCTGCTGCGAGATGCAAGACCGTCCCCAACCCCCGATACCCCAGGGGCAAAAACACCCAAAGGCCACTTGTGGCGCGAGGAAGCTCTCAAAGGGTAGACCAACCACAGAGGCCTGGCAGTCCTCCAGGGGACTCGGCGTGACCTCACATCCCCTTCTCCCCTGTTGTGGGCAGCATCCCCCAGGCCACAGAGGCAGGGGACACTGTGTCTGCACTTAGGGGGACGGAGGGCCCAGAGGCCCTGCGAGGACAACCCCCAGCCACGGGACCTCCGGGAAGGCGAGCACACAACATGCGCACACTGGAGGAGCAATTGATCGTCAAGTGACACTCAGACAGGTGTGGCCCCAGGAGGAACCTGGGGCTGCAAGTGTGTTTGAAGTGTCCATGGTCAATGTGTCCTGCAATTCAAATTAATTCTTGAAGCTAGCTGCATTCTTCATCAATGCACGAGCCGAGTGATCCGCCACTAAAAGTCGTACAAGGTTTTCAAGTGTTTTGTTCCCACAGGAGACCTGCCCTTGCCATGGCACATCCCACCCTCCCTCAATCCCTCCCTGGAGTTGGGCAGGGGTTGCCTCTGGCCAGCCAAGTCAGACAGAAAACAGCAGACCGGAAAGGATGGGAAAGGTTTCACACAATGGACCAGGGTGTGCTCGGACACCCCACAGGAGCCGGGGGGGATTCCAACTCTCCCCCAGGGACGTGAAGTGGGGGCACGCATGCACCACACACAGTCACAGCCCACACGATGACTGTGGGGTAGCTCCCTCCCAACGGCCACGGCGGCAGTGACCGTGATGCGCCACGCCATCTGGGCACCTCAAGGGATGGCTGAGCCCAGGGGAGACAGGAGGCACCTCCCAACTTCCAGCAGGCCTGACCATCCCGACCCCAAGGCGGATGGGCGACGCCCCCCCCAGGGGTCTTTAAACCTCTGCGCTGGGATGCGCTAGGTAACTGGAAAGGAGAGGTGGGCAAGGGGCACAGCATGCCCCACGGGCCATGACTTCAACCACCAACCACTGCATCCCCACCCACGGCCGCGCACTGGTCTTGGTGCTGCCAGCCCGTGACTCATGGGGCCTTCAACCAATGGGAGCCTCTGTATTCACTGTGCAACATCCAGGTCTCTCCTGCACACCCAGCCTCTTAGAGGAAATCTTGGCTGACACAGGCATCCGTGACATGACTGGGCCTTCCCTGGTATCCTGTGCCAATGAAGGAGCATACCTCACACTCCCAGACTCATCCAGCCTCCAAGACAAGCTCCTGGTGGCCACAGTCATCCCAGACACGCAGGCGCCTTCCACAGGGTCTTCTACTGTCATTGCAGGGGACCACCCGGCACTCCCCTGGACACCCAGCCTCTTAGAGGAAATATTGGCTACCAGAGCCATCCAGGACATGCTCTTGTCTTCCCTGGAAGCAGCTGCAGAGGAAGAAGGAGTTGAAGAAATTCTGGAAGCACCACTCAGTGAGGATGATTACCAGGCCCTCCTTGCCATGTTGCCAGTCTCCCCAGGCCCTCCAGCTTAGACCTAGAGGAAGGAAGGGGCACGTTCTCCCCCGAGCCCCTTTCAGTTCTTCTTTCCTGGGATGCAGAGCCATGAAGCTCGTGGAGGGGGGCGGTTTTGGGTGGGGGTAGGAGAGAATACAGAGGGGATGTCTAACAACAACTTTGGGGACAAACCCGAGAACTGGATCTTTGGAAAGCTGGGCCTCACCACCCCCCCCCAAGAGGGACACCACACCTGAAGCCTCAAGGAACCCAAGTATTGCAGTGACCAATAGAGTGCCTAAGAGGGGATATGCCATGGACCCAATAAAGAAACCCCCTGCACCACACAGGTTCTTTTGGTCTGGCTCCTCTGTCTTCTGGTCCAATTATTTCAGCAGGCCACACAGGAGAACTCCTTCCCTATGCCAGGAGCAGCAGAGGGAGGGATAGTGGGAGACAGGGGAATGAAAAGGTGGAATATTGGGAGATATAAGGTGGGAGGGGCCCAGTGGATGAAGGGAAAGGGTAGGGGTGAAGGGAGAGAGTGGGGGTGAAGGGAGAGAGTTTGGGAAGGATGAGTGGGAGAGGAAAGGAGGGAGAGAGGGAAGGGAGGGAGGGAGATCTGGGGACAGAGGGAGGGAGAGGGTGGTCGGGGGAGGGGGCTCTGAGTCCACTTTTTGGACTCAGCTTCAAGCCACTGGCAAACCCTGCAGGTATCCCTAAAATGCTGTGTCAGGGACACGTTTCCCTCTGTTTCAAGGTACCTGCTCAGGGCGGGTTTCTCATGGTCAGATCCTCTGAGCCAGCAGTAGGGACCTACCCACACAACTGCTTTCATGACCATACTCCATGCCCATGCGAACACACATGCCCAGTATATCTGCAAAGGCCAATCATCTCCATGTCTCTCTGACCCACAGAGTATAGTGACTGAGCTCACCCTGCCACCAGCATCCCCCCGACACCCGCAGACATACAGATGCTATGTACTTGCAATCCCGTTCCTGAATTTATAGACCCAGTGGTTTCGAAGTACATAGGAACTTATCATGTGAAACCCGTGGTGGGTTTATAAACCTGGGTGGCCAAAGAATACATTGCTAAAGAGGGCCATGGGTGTGCTGTTGTGGTTCGTTCATTTCTTTTCAATTCACTGGGCCCTGTTCACATGGAAAAGAGAAGTGCCTCTCATCCTCCATCCCCCATGTTGCTTCATGCAGCCTTCTTCCTTCTTTGTCTCCTCCTGCCTCCTGATGTCCTCTTTCTTCTCCTCGGCACCCTCCATCTCTTTAAGAAAGAACACACTATTTCCTTGTCCCCTTGTTGGCACAGGTCAAGGCTTCCTTCTGTCCAGAAAGCCCATGATTCCTTCCTTGGCTTAGTGGAAACTCCTTCCTAGCAGTAGGGGGTACACTGTCCCCTTTTGCGGGTATCTCCAGAGCATTTGGGCTGGAGGGTGGGCTGGGGAGGTGTGGGCATCAGGCTTCACATGAAAAAGCCCCAAATGTCGTGAGCTGCCATTCAAGACGCTGGCCCTTCAGGTCTCTTGCAGTAGCCTTGAGCTCCAGGCAACTCAAAGCCCTTGGCATGGTAGTCTGGGACTGCTGTAGGGAAAGGACACCAAGAGAACATGGAGGAGTTAGGGAGGGACCAGAGAAATGGAGGAAAGTGAGAAAGCTAGGAGGAAGCACTGGAGAGAGTGTCCAGTGTCTGGGGATGCATTGGAGAAGCCCACAGAGGCAATTGAGGCCAATGGAACTGTGAATATGAAAAGATGGGAAAACCCAGAGCGTTTTGGAAGGCAAGGCAGGCTGGGAAAGGGGGCCTGGGCAGACACTTCAAAGGAACATAGAGGGATTCCCAGGCAATTAGCACTCTGTGCACTGCTGAGGGCCCCTGAGCCCAGGGTTGATCCCACCTACTGATGGGAGTGCCACAAGCCAAAGCCCAAAATGGCCTGCCCAGCTCAATGCAGACCTTGGGGGTCTGTGATACGGTCAGGGCCCGTGAAAGCCCACTCACTCCATGGGATTCTGTCCATGGTCTGTGCTGGGAAAGAGGCCAGGGGTGTACCCTCCATCTACGCACCCACCTCTATTTACATAAATTGGGGCGGAGTTGCCTCAAGCTCTCCAAAGTCCTGGGCTGCTGGGTCCTGGCCCACTAGGCCAGCAGTCTGCAGCATCTGTGTGGCTCTCCCACCATGGCTTCGTCCGGCTACTCCAGCACCTCCACCGGTACATTTGCCCTCGGTCCCTGGGATTGGATCATGTCTCAGGGGATTTGTGGATCTTGAGGCCAAGGGTTCACCACAAACTTCTCAACCCACCACCAAGAATGGCAGGGACCAATAGGCTGGGCCCATGTTTCCCAGGCATCATGTGTGCCCAAAGAGGCATCGTTTGTTCGTTTTGCACATACATGGCTTCTCCTTTCTCTTTTCTGTGATGATGGTGTTGGTTGAGGGGGAAGCAGTATGGGGGACTGGTATGGGGCTATTTATCCTCATCTTCCTGTGGAAATGGGAGTCGGGGAGCTCTGTGACTTTGCCTCCTTCAGTGGCTTTATCTCCACATTGGCCTAGTGTCTTCTGCCTTCCATCAGGCATTCCTGGTTGGGATTCACTTCGGATTTCTTTCCTTTCCTTTCCTTTTTCACCAGTGATGGCAAATATGGCCAGTACTCATGTTAGCCCCGAGAAGCAAGATTTCCTCCCATTGGTACTGTGATGGAGGGAAATCTGGGAGAAGCCCCATCAAGACGTTTCCCAGGCATCTCCCCAGACTGGTGGAAAAAGGCGGGAGAGTGTGTTGTGATCTTCGGTGGGTGAGATTTCTTGCCGCCTTTGTTTGACGCTGGGTTTGGTTTCCTTTCTGCTTGCTCATGTTTCTTGGATTCCTGCGTCAGTGCAGGTGGGGGTGGGGGTGGAGTGGGGGTGCAGTGAGGGATTTCCCCACTGCCCTTGCCTCTCAGCCTGGCTGTCAGGGTGTAGCCAAATGACTTCCAAATGTACACCTGTCCCCATGCTCCCAGCTTTGCTCAGGCACAGGGGCAACTCCCCTGGGTGGGGAGCATGCTTGGGCTCCTCCGTCGAGTCCTCCCCCAGGTGCACTGAGACTTCCCTTTCTTCTCTTCCACAGGCCCCATCGCCACAGCATCTTGAAGGAGGAGGCCTGTTCTGAAGCTAAGCCAGATGGACGCCTTGCAAGTGCTCTTTCAAAGAACCCCTACCCTGGGATAGCGACCAGAGAACGACTGGCCCAAGAGCTTGGAATTGCCGAAAGCAGAATTCAGGTAGGACCCTGTCTCTCCAGCCATTCTGCCTTTCAGGCTCTCCATGCTGATCCAAGTCAGCTGAAAGCATCTGGCGGCCTTTCTCCTGAGAAGGAATTCTCTCTGTCCCTAGGTCTATTTTCAAAACCAAAGAACAAGATGGTTAAAGCAGAGCTGATCACCGTCTGAATATGTGCACCAAGATGGGGAAGGGGGGCCAACGACCACACCCACACCACCATCAGCACCTCCTCGACCTCAGTCTTCCTCTCAAAGTAATTTAGCCAATGTTCTCCAAAAGCAAGTCCCCAGAGGGATGTTCTGAACCCTCCCCCTCTTGCCAGAGAATTCTCTCTGCTGGTGGATGAGCACAGGAGGCCCAGAAACACCACGTGGGAGAGGAAACAGGGCCATCTGGTGGCTGCAACCATCAGTGTCCCAGATTGGGGCAAGACGCCCCCAGTCAGCATGGGCGGGCAGCACTATTCCCCCTTTGAACTCCCTCCCCAGCCCTCATCGGGAACTTTAGCCTCTGGCTGCCCAGGCAAACTTGGCAGAGGAGCATACTTCAGGGCACTCTATGGCAACATTGGAGGCGTAAAGAGACACACAGGGACATGCATGTGTGTGGAGTGTGCATGTGTGTGTGTGTGTGTGCACGCACACATTCATGATGGATCCAGGCACGTGATCCATCTGTGTGTGTATGCCTTAGAGCCCAGTCCTGGCTGCAGAGCCACCTGTAGTGATTCAGGTGTGTAGGATTCTTCATCCCCTGTACACTGTCTAGGTTATCTGTGCTGTGAACGTTCCATGGACCTTAACGTCCTCTCCTCTCGGTGTGTTCTTTCTTTGGTAGAAGACTCAGCCAGAGAGGCCCGGAGAAAGAGGACCATCATCTCTCCAAGAACAAAGATCTTTGTGCAAGCCTTCATGAGGGTTCACTTCCCGGCGATTGCCGCCAGGGAAGAACTGGCTCATCAGACGGGAATCCCAGAACCTCGAATCCAGGTAAGTTCTCCAGCCAGCGCATGGGCCCAGGACATGACCCTGGAGAAAGGAGAGTTCAGCCCTGCCAAGCGTTTGGAGCTGGATACACGTAGGCTTGGGCTGGAGCTAGGGCTTGGGCTTGGGGGTAGGGGGCTGAAAGTCAGTGAGCTGAGTGGTGGGTTTTGCTGTGCTTGTGGCCGTTCAGGCACCCCTCATTTCCCGGGTCCAAGGGATACATTTTCAGAAAATGGCCCTGCAGAAGTCGCCCTGGGCCTGACAGACCAGAGACCGGGCAGCCAGGTGGGCTGTCAAATGGGCACCGTGCATGTGCCAGCACGGTGATCTGGATAGTCATGACTTCTGATGTGCCTGTCTGCCTTTTGCTCCCCTAGATATGGTTTCAAAACCGAAGAGCTCGGCACCCCCAGCAGAGCCCAAGTGGGCCCAGAAATGGCTGGGTCCAAAGGCTAGGTGGCACATTGGCCATGACTACTCCTGCTCCAGAGGACTGAAGGGCCCCATCTGCTGTCCAGAGCACCTCTCCTCCCCTTCGCCCCTCTCAGCCATAGAAGAGCATGCCTCCCTTGGCTGTAGCTGCTTCTTTTGGGGCCCCCACCTTCTGCATCCCCGGGACTTCCTCTGGTGTCTGTGTGGGTCAGCCTTTGATGATCTTCCTGGTCTCGCCCAGCCCAGTGGCTCTCTAGCCAAGTGGGAAGGCACCACCTTCTCCCTAGTTTGCAGTTCCCTGGCCCCCGTGCTCCCCTGCTGGCACTGCCCCTTGGCAATGTGGGCAAGGGGCCATCCTGCCGCCTGTACAGCTGGAGACACACGTCCCGCGGTGGCCGGAGTCACCCTATGGTGAAGGCATGGCCCCTCTGCTATAGCCATAGCCCCAAAGCCTCAGCCTTCCAAGCTTGAAAAGCTCTTGGTGGCCACGGGCATCCTGGACATGCAGGCCCCTTCCCCAGGGTCTGCTGCCAATGCAGGAGTGCACCCTGCTCTCCCAGGCACACCAAGTTTCCTAGAAGAGCTTTCGACATACACGGGCATCCCACATACTTTTGGACCTTCCACGTGGGCCTCTGTAGTTGCAGTGCAACAGCCAACTCTCTCCTGCACACCCAGCCTCTTAGAGGAAATCTTGGCTGCTAAGGGCATCTCTGACATGCCTGGGCCTTCCATGGGTCCCTCTGCCAACGAATGCGCACCTCTTGCCATCCCAGTCTCACCCAGCCTCCAAGACATGCTCCTGGCTTCCACGTGCATCCTAGGCTCACGGGGTCCTTCCCCGAGGTCCTGTACTGCGGTCTCAGGGGAACACCAAGCTCTCCCCAGGTCACCCAGCCTCCTAGAGGAAATCTTGGCTGAAACGGGCATCCAGGACATGCCCTGGGCTTCCCTGAGGGCCACTGTGGAGGAAGAAGGAGTTGAAGCAATCCTGGAAACACCACTCAGTGAGGATGATTACCAGGCCCTCCTCAACATGCTGCCAGGCTCCACAGGTTCTCTGGCTTAGAGGGAGAGGAAGGAAGGGGCACCTTCTCCTCCGAGCCCCTTTCAGTTCTCCTTTCCTGGGGTACCGAGCCATGGAGATCTGGGAAGGGGGCGGTTTTGGGTTGTGAGAGGAGAGAATACAGACGGGATGTTTACCAACAACTTTGGGAACAAATCCGAGAGCTGGACCTTTGGGAAGCTACCCCCCCCCAAGAGGGACACCCCACTTGAAGCCTCAAGGAACCCAAGTATTGCAGTGACCAATAGGGTGCCTAAGAGGGGATATGCCATGGACCTAATAAAGAAACCCTGTGACCTGCACAGTTTCTTTTGGTCTGGCTCTCCTGTCTTCTGATCCCATCTTTCCAGTTCACACAGAGAACTCCTTCCCTATGCCAGGGGCATAGGGAGAGAGTGGGGGTGAAGGGAGACAGTTGGGGAATGCTGAATGGGAGATGAAGGGGGGAAGAGATGGAAGGGGGGCAGGGAGAATTGGCGACCCAGGGAGGGAAAGGGGGGTCAGTGGAGTGGGGGGAAGCCCACGTCTGGGACTCATTTTCAAGCCACCAGCAAACCTGCAGTTATCCCAACATACTCCATCAGGAGCAGGCTTCCCTTGGTTTCTGGGTGCCTGCTCTGGGAAGTTTCCCGAGGTCAGATCCTCTGAGCAAGCAATAGGGACCTACCCACACAACCGATTTCATGACCAGACTCCATATGAACACACATGGCTGATATATCTGCAAAGGCCAATCATCTCCATGTGTCTCTCTGACCCTCAGAGTGCAGTGACTGAGCTCACCCTACCACGAGCCTCCCCCCATCACCTGCAGACATACAGATATGATTTACTTGCAAACCCGTTCCTGACTTCATAGACCCAATGGTTTTGAAGTACATACAAACCCCTGACTGTTCTCATGTGAACCCCGTGGTTGGGTTTAGAAACGTCAGTGGCCAAAGAATACACTGCTAATTATGGCTATGGGTGTGGTGTTGTGGTTCCTTCAAGCCACGCTCCCTCTCTACCCCCTCCTCAGGATAGAGCCAGGGCAAAAGGTCTATTCCCGGCTCCACTTTGCGGGCAAGCACATGCACCCACACCCACACGCACACATGCACACTGTCCTGTCTGACACATTGCAACTCCGTGGACTAGTTCTAGAGGCCAGATGGTATTTTTTCCCTTTTGCAGCAGATCTTCCCAACGCAGGAATCAAACCGGTGCCCTGCATTGCAGGCGGATCCTTTACAACTGAGCTATAAGGGAAGACCTGAGCACCGGCAAGCCAAGTTCAAGGCCATGCCACCAGGAGAGGAAAGGCTAGCTGATCTCCAGGTCATCCGCCAGCCACCCCTCAGTGCCCCCACATCCCAGCCAATGGAGCGTCCTGACAAGAATGAGGTGTACATCAGAGGAAGGAGCCTCA
Organism: Bos indicus x Bos taurus; assembly: GCF_003369695.1. Taxonomy (NCBI): domain Eukaryota; kingdom Metazoa; phylum Chordata; class Mammalia; order Artiodactyla; family Bovidae; genus Bos; species Bos indicus x Bos taurus. The sequence goes on from NC_040094.1 coordinate 47,457, forward strand.
GTGAAGGCACAGTCTTCCGGGGACTGGCTTCTTTCCCTTGGAATCTGTGTCCTCCTCCACCACCTCCTCCCCTGGTAGCAGTTCTCTGTGCCAAGTGCTCTCCTGCTGTCATGGCCCCTTGGCAGCCTGGGCCAGGGGCCATCCTGCCGCCTGCACAGCCTGAGACACACATCCTGCAGTGGCCCAAGTGACCCTATGGTGAACACACGGCACCTCTGCTAGAGCCACAGCCCCAGACCTCCAACCTTCCAAACTCGACAAGCCTCCTAGTTGAGCTCTTGGCAGCCACAGGCTTCCCAGACACACAGGCACCTTTCCTGGGGGCCACTGCAGATATGTAAGAGTGCACCCTGTTCTCCCAGGCACACCCAGCTTCCTAGACTAGCTCTTGGCGCCACTGGGCATCCTGGACACAATGGGGCCTTCCCTGGGGCCCTCTGCAGAGGCACGAGCACACCCAGCCCTCTTCGACTCACCCAGCCTCCAAGACGAGATCCCAGCTGCCACGTGCATCCTGGGCTCGCTGGGTCCTTCCCTGGGTTCCTCTACTGTCATTGCAGGGGATCATCCAGCCCTTCCCAGGTCACCCAGCATCCTAGAGGAAATCATGGCTGCCAAGGCCATCAAAGACATACCCTGGTCTTACCCGGGGACCGCTGTGGAGGAAGAAGGAGTTGAGGCATTCCTAGAAGCACCCCTCAGTGAGAATGATCACCAGGTCCTCCTCGACATGCTGCCAGCTCCCCAGGCCCTCGGGTTCAGAGGGAGAGGAAGGAACTGGCACCTTCTCCCTCAAGCCACTTTCAGGTCTCCTTTCCTGAGATGTGGAGACATGGAGCTCGGGTAGGGGGGCGATTTTGGTTGGGGGGAGGAGAGAATACAGTTGGGATACCTACCAATAACTTTGGGGACAAACACAAGAGCTGGAACTTTGGGTAGCATGCCCCCCCCCCCCAAGAGGGTGAGGAGGAAATAGGGAGTCATCTGAAAAGGAATTCAGAATAATGATAATAAAAATGATCCAAAATGATCCAAAATCTTGAAAACAAAATGGAGTTACAGATAAATAGCGTGGAAACAAAGATTGAGAAGATGAAAGAAATGTTTAACAATGATATAGAAGAAATAAGAAAGAGTCAATATATAATGAATAATGCAATAAATGCAATCAAAAACACTCTGGAGGGAACCAACAGTAGAATAACGGAGGCAGAGGATAGGATAAGAGAGGTATAAGGTAGAATGGTGGAAATAAATGAAGCAGAAAGGAAAAAAGAAAAAAGAATTAAAAGAAATGAGGGCAACCTCAGGGGCGTCTAGGATAATGTCAAACACACCAACATTCAAGCCATAGGATTTCTAGAAGAAGAAGAAAAACGAAAGGCCATGAGAAAATACTTGAGGAGATAATAGTTGAAAATTTCCCTAAAATGGGAAAGGAAATAGTCACCCAAGTTCAAGAAACCCAGAGCATCCCAAATAGGATAAACACAGGCAAAACACCACAAGACACATAATAATCAAAATAACAAAGATAAAATACAAAGAACAAATATAAAAAGCACCAAGGGAAAAACAACAAATAGCACATGAGGGGATTCCCATAAATATAACAGCTGATGTTACAATAGAAACTCATCTGGCTGGAAGGGATTGGCAGGACATATTTAAAGTGATCCCCTCACAACATGATGGCACTTCTGACTCCCCTGCTGCACCCCTAGAAAAAGCCAAGGTCCTCGATGGAACATGACAGGAGGCATGACATCCCTTTTACACCTCGAGAGAAAAGCAGAGTACCATACCTCAAAATTAGACAAGGCTTGACTCCCTTGTTTAAACTCCACAAGAACACCGAGTTGCCTGTCGAAACTGGACAGGGCCACCGAGTATTCCCACTCAGTTCAAGATGATTCTCTATTCCCCAGCAGTGACTGGAGAGTAATTTCAATGTGCCCCCGCAAGTTGAAAGGAGGCCTGATTTCCCATAGGCCACAGGAAAGGTGCCCTGAGGTCCCCGACACAGCTCGAAAGAAACCCAAATTTCCCGCTGCACCTTGAACAACCCCACGGGAACACCCCCTCTTTGCGAGATGAGGCCCAATTCCCTTGCAGTGCCTCAAGAGCAAACCTGCGAACCCCTCGCAACTCGCAAGGAGACTTACCTGAGGCAAGACAAGAGGTTCCCAGAGGCCCCATCGCAACTCGAAAGGAATCCAAAGCTTCATGCCACAACTCGAGAAACACCACAAACTTACCCCCTCATTTCAAGATGAGGCCCCATTTGCCTGCAGTGACTCGAGACCATTCCAGTGCTTCCCCTCACAACTCCGAAGGAGCACTGATTTCCCTGAAGCAACACGAGAGGTTCCCTGAAGTCCCCACCACAAGTCAAGAAGAACCCCAAGCTTCCAGCTGCAACTCGAGAAAACCACGGCATTCCCCACTCAAAGGGAGATGAGGCCCATTTCCTCTAAAGCACCTCGAGTGCAATCCTGAGTGCCCTCTCAAAACTCGAACGAAGGCTTGACTCACTTTATGCAACTTAAGAGGTTCCCAGAGATACGTGATGTAGTTTGAGAGGAACCATGAGTTTCTGACAACTCGAAAAGGGCCCCGTGTTCCTCAACTCATTTCGAGGAGACGAGGGAAGCCTCTCCTTCAAATTTATCCTCACACCTCAAGAGGAGTCGTCTCACCTACTGAATCTTGAGAGGAACCCCACAGTTCCTGGCAAATTTGAAAGGACACCGAGTATGCATCAACTCCAGATAAGGCCAGATTGCCATGCAGCATATGGAGTGGAACCCTAAATACTGCATCAGAACACAAAGGAAGTATAACTCTCCTATTACACTTCACCAGAAAACATGTTTCCCACCTGAATGCAATAGGATTCCTGACACCCAGTATACAACTCGATAGGAAAGCGGAGTCCCATGCCTCAAAACGAGACAAGGCCTCACTTCGAAGTCGAAACTCAATAGGAAACCTGAGTTTCCTGTCGCAACTAAGTAGGAACCCAGAGTTTCCCTCCTCATCTCAAAATGAAGCCTGTTTTAGCTGTAGCAACTCGAGAGGAAAGCCCAGAGGACCCTCGCAGCTTCGAGGTAGGCCTGACTTTACAGAGGCAGCGTGAGAAGTTCCATGAGTTTACTATCCCAACTTTAGAGGAACCCAAAGCTTCCCACTGATACTTGGGAAAAAACAAACAAACAAACAAACAAACAAACATGAGATTCACCCCTCAAAGTGACATCAGGCCCGTTTCCTCTGTAGCTACTCGAGAGCAAGCACGAGTTTCCTCTCAAAGTCGAAAGGAGGCTTGACCTCCTTTATACAATGCAGTAGGTTCTTCGAGATACCCGTAGCAAGTCGAGGGAACCCCGAGTGTCCCACCACAAGTCGAGAAGAAACACATGTTCCCGACCTCATCTCGAGATGAGGGCCGATTATCCTGCTTTGACGCGAGAGGAATTCCGATTTGGCCCTCTCACTTCAAGAGGAGGCCGGTCTACCTCTTGAAACTCGAGAAGCCCATTGTTCCTGCAGTCGGAACTCAGAAAGGACACCGAGATCCTCCTCAACTTGAGCTAAGGCCTGATATCCCTGTGCTGACTCGTATGAAACACCGAGTATCCCCTCACAACACGAAGGGAGGTTTGACTCCCCTGTTGCATCTCTAGAAAAGGCCAAATTCCCTGCCTCAACTCGACAGGGGACCTGAGACACCTTTTGCACCTCGAGAGGCAAGTGGACTTCCATGCCCCAAAAGGAGATGAGGCCTAAATCCCCTGTAGAAAGTCTCTAAGAGCCCCGAGATCCCTATTGCAACTGGAGAGGAAGCTGAGATTACTGGCTCAACTCAAGGTGAATTCCAATTCCCCTGCAGTGACTCCAGAGGAATCCCAGCGTGCCTCTTGAACCAAATAGAGAGGAACTCAAAGCTTCACACCACAACTAGAGAAACACCACGAGTTTCCCCCATCAATGCAAGATGAGACCCCGTTCCCCTGCAGTGACTCCATGCAATCCCGCATTCCCCCTAGCAACTCTAAAGGAGACTTCACTTCCCTGAGGCAACAGGATACGCTTCCTGAGTCCCCTGCCGCAACTGGAGTGGCACCCCAAGCTTCCAGACGCAACTGGAGAAAAACCACGAGATTCCTCCATCAACGCAAGAGAAGGCCCTTTCCCCTGCATCATTTCGAGAGCAATCCTAAGTACTCTCTTGAAACTGGGAAGCAGGATTGAATCTCTTTATACAACACAGAGGTTCCCTGAGATACCCATCACAACACGAGTGGAAGCCCAAGGTCTCACCACAACTCAAAAATAGCCTCTTGTTCCTCATTTCATCTGGACATAAGGGCGGACCCCCCTCTTTTGACTTGAGAGGAATCCCGACTTTTCCCTCGAACCTCAAAAGGAGGCCTGTCTCACCCATTATAACTTGATAGGTACCCCACGGTTCCTGCTGAAAGAGGAAAGGACACTGAGTTCCACCTCAACTCGAGATAAGGCCTGATTCCTCTACAGTGACTCAAGAGAAATCCCAAGGTTCCCCTCGATATGTGCAAGGAGGCCTGACTTCCACGAGGCAACAAAACAGGTTCCTGAAGTCGCCATCACAAGTCAAGAGGAACTTCTATTTACCCGCCACAACGCGAGAATAGCCCCGTGTTCCCCACTGCATCTCAAAATAAGGGCTGACTCCCCTGCTTCGACTCGACAGGAATCCTGTCTCACCTTTTGAAACTCGAGAAGTACTCTGCATTTCTTGCCAAAAGATGAAAGGACACTGAGTTCTGAATAACTCGAGTAAAGACATGGTTCCCCTGCACTGACTTGAACGGAACCTGAGGATCCCCTCACAACATGAACGGAGGTCTAACTCCACAGTTGCATCTCTAGAAAAGGCCCGACTTCCCTACCTCAACTCGACAAGAGACCTGACACCCCTTTTAATACTCAAGAAGAAAGCGTAGTTACATGCCTCAAAATGAGACGAGACCTAATTCCCCTAAAACTCTACAGGAACCCCAAGATTCATGTCACAACTGGCAAGGGACCTGAGTTTCCCGCCTTAACTTAAGATGTGGCCCTATTCCCCTACAGCAACTCAAGAGGAATCACGACGAAACTCTCAAAACTTGAAGGAGACATGACTTTCTGAGCAAAATGAGATGTTCCATGAATTTCCAAACGCACCTGGAGAGGACCCAAAGCTTCCCACCGCAACTGGAGAAAAACCACGAAATTCCCCTTCAAGGTGGGATGAGACCCTTTCCCCTGCAGCACCTCAAGAGCAATCCCAAGTTCCCACTTTAAAATCGAACTGAGGGTGTGCTTTCTTTATGCAGCTCAAGAGGTTCCTCAAGATACCCGTCACACTTCAAGTGGAATCCTGAATTTTCAACCAGAACTCAAGAAGAGCCCCATTTTCCCCAGTAAATCTCGAAATGAGGGCTGATTCCCCTGCTACGATTTGAGAGGAATCCGACCCTTCCCATACACCTCAAGAGGAGGCCTGTCTCACCTACTGAAACTCCTGAGGAACCACGTGGTTCCTGCTGCAAGATGATACGACACTGAATTCCCCCTCAACCCGAGGAAAGGCATGATTCCCTTGCACCGACTCAAATGGAACACCGAGTATCCTCTCACAACACGAAGGGAGGTCTGACTCCCCTGTTTCATCTCTAGAAAAAGCCCATGTTCCCCTTTTCAACTCGACAGGTGGCCTGACAACCCTTATACAAGTCGAGAAGAAAATTGAGTTCCATGCCTCTAAATGAGATGAGGCCTGACTCCCCTGTTGAAACTAGATAGGAACCCCGAGATCCCTGTTGCAACAGGAGAGAAGCCCTGAGTTACCCGCTTCATTTCAAGATGAGACCCTATTCACTGGCAGCGACTCGAGAGGAATTTCCTGGTGCCCCTCTCAACTTGAAAGATGGCCTGATTCCCCACAGGCAACATGAATGGTTCCCTGAGGTTCCTGAGGCAACCTGAGAGGAATGCAAACTTCCTGCTGCAACTCAAAAAACACCATGAGATTTCCACCTCAGTGGGAGATGAGTCCTGATTTCCCTGCAGTGCCTCAACAGCAGTCCTCTGCTCCCACTTGCAACTTGAAAGGAGACTTGACTTCCATGAGGCAACATGAGAGGTTCCCTGAGGTCCCTGTTGCAACTGCTGAGAAACCCAAAGCTTAATGCTGCAACTCGAGAAACACCTCGAAATTACCCCTTAATGTGAGATGAGGCCCCATTCCCCTGCAGTGACTCAAGAGCAATCCTGCGCTCCCCCTCATAACTCAAAAGGAGACATGACTTCCCTGAGGCAATACGAGAGGTTCCCAGAGGTCCCTGTTGCAACTCGAGAGGAACCCCAAGCTTCAGGCCGCAACTCGAGAAAAGTCATGAGATAGAGCCGTAAGCGGGAGATGAAGATCTTTTGCCCTGCAGCCCCTTAAGAACAATCCCAAGTGTCTTCTCCAAACTCAAAAGGAAGCTTGACTCCCTTTATGTAACTCATGAGGTTCCCCAAGATACACATCATAACTCGAGAGAAACCCTGAATTCCCGCCACTTCTCAAGAAGAGCCCTGTGTTCCCCACCTCTACTCGAGATGAGGGCCGATTCTCCTACTTCATCTCAAGAGGTATCCCGATTTTCCCCTTGCACATCAAGAGGTTACCTTTCTCACCTATTGAAACACGAGAGGAACCCCGAGGTTCCTGCTGCAAATCAAAAGGACACTGAGTCTCCCTTCAACAGGAGATAAAGGCTGATTCTCCCACATCAATGTGAATGGAACCCTGAGTATCCCCTCACAACACGAAGGGAGGTCTGACATACTTGTTGCACCTCTAAAAAAGGCCTAGTTCCCTGCCTCATTTGGACAGGAGACCTGACACCCCTTTTACAACTCGAGAGCAAAGTGGAGTTCCATGCATCAACACGAGCCAAGGCCTGACTCCCAGTTACTCTATAGGAACCCTGAGATCCGTGTCGCAAACGGAGAGGAATCCTGAGTTTCCTGCCTCAACTCGACATGAGGCCCTATTCCCCTGTAGCGACTGGAGAGCAATCCTGCGCTTCCTTTCACAACTCAAAAGGAGAGTTGACTTCCCTGAGGCAAGAAGAGAGGCTACCTGAGGTCCTGGTCACAACTCGAAAGGAACCCCACACTTCCCGTTGCAACTCGAGAAAAACCACAAGATTCCCCCCTCAATGCGAGATAAGGCCCTTTTCCCTTCAGTGCCTTGGGAGCTATCCAGAGTTCTCTCTCGAAACTCAAAAGGAAGCTTGATTCCCTTTATGTAACTCAAGAGGTTCCCCAAAATAACCGTTGCTGCTTGAGGAGAACCCCGAATTTCCCACCACAACTCGAGAAGAGCCCCGAGTTCCCCACCTCATCTTGAGATGAGGGCCTCTTCCCCTGCTTTGACTCGAGAGGAATCCAGACATTCCCCTCGAACATCAAGAGGAGGCCTGTCTCACCTATTGAACTCGAGAGGAACCCCACGTTTCCTGCCACAAGTCAAAAGGACAGCAAGTTCTCACTCAACTGGAGATAACGCCTGATTCCCCTGCACCAACTCAAATGGAGCAACGAGTATTCCTTCTCAACTCGAAGGGAGGTCTACACCTCTGTTGCACCACTAAAAAAGACCCAGCTCCCCACCTCAACTTGACAGGAGGCCTGATACCCCTTTTACAACTTGAGAGGAAAGCCGAGTCCCATGCTTCAGCAGGAGCCAAGGCCTGATTCCCCTGTTGAAACTCATTAGGAACCCTGAGTTCCCTCTTGCAACTGGGCAGGAACCCTGAGTTTCCCGCCTGAATGCAAGATGAGGCCATATTTCCCTGCAGTGATTCGAATGGAACAAGTAACCCCTCACTACATGAACGGAGTCTGACTCCCCTGTAGTATCTCCAACAAAGCCTAATTTCCCCGCCTCAACTTAACAGGAGGCCTGACACCCCTTTTACAACTGGGTGGAAAGCAGAGATCCATGCCTTAGAATGAGACGAGTCCTGACTCCCCTGTTGAAACTCCATAGGAATCTTGAGATCACTGGCGTAACTGGAGAGGAGGACTGAATTTCCAGCCTCAACTCATATTCCCCTGAAGCGACTTGAGAGGAATCCAGAGGTTCCCCTCACAACTTGATAGTAGGCCTGACTTCCCTGAAGCGACACAAAAGTTTCCTTAAGGTACTCCTGGAAACTTGAGAGGAACCCAAAACTTCCTGCTGCAACTCGAGAAACAACACCAGATTCCTCTCTCAATGTGAGATGAGGCTGGATTCCCCTGCAGTGTCTAAAGAGGCATTCCACACTTACCTTCGAAACTTGAAAGGGGACTTGACTTCAGAGGAACCCTGAGTTTCCCACCACAACTCGAGAAGAACCCCATGTTCCCTACCTCATCTCGAGATGAGGGCCGATTCTCCTGCTTCGACTTCAGAGGAATCCCGATTTTCCCGTCAAACCTCAAGAGGAGGTCTGTCTCACCTATTGAAACTCGAGAGAAAGCCCTCAGTTCCTGCCACAAGTCAAAAGGACACTGAGTCCCCCCTCAACTCGAGATAAGGCCTGATTCCCGTGAACCGACTTGAATGAAACCCTGAGTATCCACTCACAACCTGAAGGGAGTTCTGATAACCCTGCTTCACCTCTATAAAAAGCCTAGGTTCCCTATCTCAACTCGACAGAGGCATAGCACCCCTTTACAACTCTAGAGGAAAGCGGAGTTCCATGCCTCAAAATAAGATGAGACCTGACTCCCCTTTTGAAACTCGATAGGAACTCTGAGACCCCATTGCAACTGGAAAGGAACACTGAATTTCCCGCCTCAACTCGACATGAAGTCCTATTTTCCTGCAGCGACTCGAGAGGAATCCCAACGTGCCCCTCACAACTCGAAAGGCCTGACTTCCCTGAGGCAACATAAGAGGTTCCCTGAGGTCCCCGTCGAAACTCGAGTGGGACCCAAAGCTTCCAGCCTCAACTCAAGAAACACCAGGAGATTCTCCCCTCAGTTCGAGGTGAAGCCCTATTCCCCTGAAGCTACTCAAGAAGAATCCTGAGGTGCCTCTCGCAACTCGAAAGGAACCATGACATTCCTGAGGTACCATGAGAGGTTCCCTGAGTTTCCCATCACAAGTCAAGAGGAACCTAATCCTTCCCGCCATTACTGGAGAAACATCACTAGATTCTCCCCTCAACCCGAGATAAGGCCCGGTTCCCCTGCATCGCCTTGAGACAATCCCGAGTTCCCTCTGAAAACTCGAAAGCAGGGCTTGACTCCCTTTATGCAACTCAAGAGGATTCCCGAAACACCCATCGCCACTTGAAAGGAACCCCGAGTCAAGAAAAGCCCTATGTTCTCCACCTCATCTAAAGATGAGGGCCATTAACCTGCTGAGACTTGAATGGAATGACTTTTTCCTCAGACCTCAAGAGGAGGGCTATCTCACCTATTGAAATTGAGAGGAACTCTGCGGTTCCTGCTGCAATTCAAAAGGACACCGAGTTTTCCCTCAACTCGAGATGAGGGCTGATTCGCATGCACCGACATGAATGGAACCCTGAGTATCTCCCCACACCACGAAGGGAGGTGTGACCCCCTTGTTGCATCTCTAGGTAAAGCCCAAGATCCCCACCTGAACTCGACAGGAGGTCAGACACCCATATTACAACTGGAGACAAAGTGGATTTCCGTGCCTCAACAACAGCCAAGGCCTGACTCCCCTGTTGTAACTCGATAGGAACCCAGAGATCCCTGGAACAACTGGAGAGGTGCCCTGAGGTTCTTGCCTCAAATCGACATGAGCCTGATTCCCCTGAAGTGACTTGAGATAAATCCCATCACGCCTCTCTCAAATTGAAAGGAGGCTTGACTTCCCTGAGGCAACATGAGAGGTTCCCTGAGGTAGCGGTCACAACTTGAGACAAATCCAAACCTTCCCACTGCAACTCAAGAAACACCACGAGATTCCCTCGTCAATTCAAGATGAGGCTCGATTCCCCTGCAATGACTTGAGAGTAATCCTGTGCTGCCCTCGCAACTCGAAAGGAGACTTGGCTCCACTGAGGTAACATGAGAGGCTCCCTGAGTCCCTGTTGCAACTCAAGAGGAACCCCAAGATTCCTGCCAGCTGGAGAAAAACCACGAGATTCACTCCTCAATGTGATGAAGCCCTTTTCCCCTCCAGCGGCTGGAGAGCAATCCTGAGTTCCCACTCAAAAATCGAAAGGAGGCTGGACTCCCTTTATTCAACCCAAGAGGTCCCTGAGATACCCATCGCAACTCTAATGGAACCCTGAGCTTCCAGCCACAACTCGAGAAGAGCCATGTTTACCCCAACTAATCTCGAGATGAGGGCCAATTCCCCTGCTTTGACTCGAGAGGAATCCCGACTTTCCCCTTGCACCTCAAAAGGAGGCCTGTCTCAACTATTGAAACTCAAGAGGAACCCAGCCATTCCTGTCACAATTTTTAAGGACACCGAGTTTCCTCTCAACTCTAGATAAGGCCTGACTGCTCTAAACTGACTCGAATGGAACCCCAAGTATCCCCTCACAACACAAAGGGAGGTCTGCCTCCCCTGTTGCACTTCCAGAAAAAGCCCAAGTTTCCTGCCCTAACTCAACAAGACCCCTGACACCCCTTCAACAACTCGAGAGGAAAGTGGTGTTACATGCCTGAACAAGAGACAAGGCCTGATTCCTCTGTTAATACTCCCTAGGAACACCGAGATCCCTGTCACAACTGAAGAGGAATCCGGAATTTCCCGTGTCCCTTGAGATGAGGCCCTATTTCCATGCAGTGACTTGAGAGGTATGATGAGGTGCCCCTCACAGCTTGAAAGGAGGACTGATTTCCTGAAGCAACATGAAAGGATTTCTGAAGACCCTGTTGCAACTAGAGGGAAACACCAAGCTTCCCTCAGCAACTCGAGAATAACTAGGAGATCCCCCCCTCAACTCAAGATGAGGCCCTATTCCTCTGCAGCACCTGGAGAGAAATACTGAGTTCCCTCTTGAAACTCCAAAGAAGGCTTTATTCCCTTTATGCAAGTCAAGATGTTTCACGGCAGACCAGTCACCACTCTAGAGGAACCCCAAGTTACCTGGCACAACTGGTGAAGAGCCCTATGTTCCCACCTCATCTTGAGATGAGGGCCGATTCCCCTGCAGTTACTCGAGAGCAATCCCGCACTCCCCCTTGCAGCTCTAAAGGAAACTTGACTTCCTAGAGGAAATACAAGAGGATCCCTGAGGTTCCCGTGCAACTCAGGAGGAACCTGGAGTTTCTGGTTCAACTCGAGATGAGGCCCTAATCCCCTGCAGCGACTTGAGAGGTTTCCCAAGATGCCCATCGAAACTTCAAAGGAGGGCTGACATCCCTGAGGCAACAAGAGAGGTTCACTGAGACCCCATACCTACCTGAGAGAAGACCAAAGCTTCCCCCGCACCTTGAGAAACACAATGAGATTCCCCCCTCAATGCCAGATGTGGCCTTTATCCCCTGCAGTGAGTCCAGAGCAATCACGAGTTCCTTCTTGAAACTCAAAATGAGGCTTGACCCTCATTTTACAACTCTAGTGGAAAACACAGTTTCATGCCTCAAAAAGACTCTAGGCCTGACTCCTATGTTGAAACTCGATAGGAGGCCCGATATCCCTGTCACAACATGAGAGGAACCCTGAGTTTCCCACCTCAGTGCGAGATGAGGCCCTTTTCCCTTGCAGCACGTTGAGAGCAATCCTGGGACCCCTCTCTAAACTCGAAAGGAGTCTGGACTCCCTTTATGCAACTCAAGGGGTTCCCCAAAATACCCGTCGCAACTCAAGAGGAATCCTGAGATTCCCGCTGAAACTCGAGAAGAGTCCTTTGATCCCCAACTCATCCTGAGAGGACGTCCAATTCCCCTGCTTCAACTCAAGAGGAATGCCGACTTTCCCCTCGCACCTCCGGAGAAAGCCTATCTCACCTATTGAAACTCGAGGGTTCCTGTGGTTTCTGCCTCAAAAACATGGACACTGAGTTCCCCTCAACTCAAGATAAGACCTGGTTTGCCTGTACTGACTTGAATGGAACCCCGGGTTTCCCCTCACAAAAAGAAGGGAGGTCTGACTCCCCTGCTGCACCTCTAGAAAAAGCCGAAGTTCCCCGCCTGAACTAGACAGGAGGCCTGACACCCGTTTCTAGGTCAAGAGGAAAACAGAGTTCCATGCCTCAACACAAGATGAGGCCAAACTCCCCTGTTGACATTCAATAGGAATCTTGAGATCTTGTTGCAACTGGAGAGGAACCCTGAGTTTCAAGTATCAACTCGAGATGAGGCCCAATTCTCCTAGAGTGACATGGGAGGATATTGAATTGCCCCTTGAAACTCGAAAGGAAGCCTGACTTCCCTAAGGAAACACAAGCGGTTTCCTGAGGTCCCCGTAGCATCTCGAGAGGAACCCCAAACTTCCCACCCTAACTTGAGAAAAACCATGAGATTCCCTCCACACTGTGAGATGAGCCCCTTTTCCCTTGCAGCACCTGGAGATCAATCCCAAATTTTCTCTCAAAACTTGAATAGAGGCTTGACTCCCTTTAGGCAACTCAAGAGGTTCCTTGAGTTTCCCGCTGCAACTCGAGAAGAGCACCATGTTCCCCACCTCATCTCGAGGTGAAGTCCAATTCCCCTGCTTCGATTCGAAAGGGATCCCAACTTTCCCCTCACACCTCAAGAGGAGGTCTGTCTCACCTATTGAAACTTGAGAAGAACCCTACAGTTCCTATCGAAAGTTTAAAGGACAACAAGATCCTCCTAATCTCGAGAAAAAGCCTGATTCCCTTGCATTGACTCAAATGGAACCCTGAGATTCCCCTCACAACACAAAGTGAGGTCTGACTCCCAAGTTGCACCTCTAGAAAAAGCCCAGGTTCCCCACCTCAAGTCGACAGGAGGCCTGACACCCCTTTTACAACTTGAGAGGAAAGTGGAGCTCCATACCTCACCACGAGACTAGGCATGATTCCTCTGTTGAAACTCGATAGGTACCCCAAGATACCTGTCTCAACTGAAGAGGAACCCTGAGTTTCCTGCCTCAAAACGAGATGAGGCCCTATTCCCCTGCAGCGACTTGAGACAAATCCTGAGGTGCCACTCACAACTTAAAATGAGGCCAGAAATCCCAGAGACAACATTATAGATTCACTGAGGTCCCTGTCGCAACTTGAGAAGAACTCAAAATTTACCACCGCTACTCCAGAAACAACACGACTTTCCCCTCTCAATGCAAGATGAAGGTCGATTCTCCTGTAGTGACTCGAGAGCAATCCTGAGCTCCCCTTCTCAACTTGAAAGGATACTTGACTTCCATCAGGCAACACGTAAGGTTCACTGAGGTCCCTGTCACAACTCGAGAGAAACCCCAAGTTTCCCACCACAACTCGAGTAAAACCATGAGATTCCCCCCTCAATGCGAGATGAGCCCTTTTACCCCTGCAGTGCCTCAAGAGGAATGCTGAATACTCTCTCAAAACTCGAAATGAGGTTTAATTCCTATTTGAAACTCAAGAAGTTCCTCGAGATACCCATCAAAACTCGTGAGGAACCCCGAGTTTCCCACCAGGACTCGAGAAAAGCCCTATTATCCCCTCCTCATTTCAAGATGAGGGCCGATTCCCTTGCTTTGATTTGAGAGAAATCACGACTTTCCACTCGCACCTTAAGAGGAGGCCTGTCTCACCTATTGAAACTCGAGAGGAACACCGTGGTTCCTGCTGCAAGTCGAAAGGACACCGAGTTGCCCACTACTCGAGTTAAGGCCTATTTCCCCTGCATTGACTCAAATGGAACCCAGAGTGCCCCTCACCACACGAAGGGAGGTCTGACTCTCCTGTTTCACCTCTAGAATAAGTCCAAGTTCCTCGCCTCAACTCGACAGGAGGCCTGACACCCACTTTACAACTCGAGAGGAAAGAGGAGTTTCACTCCTCATCATGATTGAGGTCTGGCTCCCCTTTTGAAACTCTATAGGAATACCAAGATCCCTGTTGCAACTGGAGAGGAATCCTGAGATTTCTGCCTCCATTCGAGATGAGGCCCTATTCCGATGCAGTAACTTGAGAGCAATCCCGAGGTCACCCTCTCAACTTAAATGGAGGCCTGACTTTCCTGAGGCAACATGAGAGGTTCCCTAAGGTCCCCGTCACAACTCAAGAGGAACCCAAAGCTTCCTGCCGAAACTTGAGACAGAACACGAGATTCCCCCCTCAATGTGAGATGAGACCTTTTTCCCCTGCAGCACCTCGAGAGCAATCCTGAGTTCCCTCTTGATATTTGAAAGGAAGATTGACTCCTTTATGCAACACAAGAGGAATCCGAGACACTCGTGGCAACTCTAGAGGAACCCCAAGTTTCCTGTTGCAATTCGAGATGAACCCCATGTTCACCACCTCATCTAAAGATGAGGGTAGATTCCCCTGCTTCGACTTGAGAGGAGTTTCGACTTTCCCCTTGCACCCCAAGAGAAGGCCTGTCTCACCTATTGAAAACCTACAGGAACAATGATTTTCCCCTCTCACTTCAAGAGGAGAAATGTCTCAACTGTTGAAACTCAAGAACTCCGTGTTTCCTGCCGAAAGTAGAAAGGACACTGAGTTACCACTCAACTTGAGATAAGGAACATTTCCCTAGCACTGACTCTAATGGATCCCCGAGTATTCCCTCACAACATGAACAGAGGTCTGACTCTCCTGTTGTACCTCTAGAAAAAGCCCAAGTTCCTTGCCTGAACACGACAGGATGCCTAACACCCCTTTTACAACTCGAAAAGAAAGTGGTGCCCCATGCCTCAATACGACAAGAGGCCTGACTCACCCATTGAGACTCGATAGGAGCCCCGAGATCCCTGTCGCAACTGTAGAGGAACCCTGAGTTTCCTACCTCTATTCAAGATGAGGCCCTATTCCCCTGCAGCGACCTGAAAGGAATCCCGAGTTTTCCCTGGCAACTTGAAAGGAGGCCTGATTTCCCTGAGGCAACATAAGAGGTTGCCTGAAGTCCCCGTCATAACTTGAGATGACCCCAAAGCTTCCCGCCAAAACTTGAGGAATACCACGAGATTACCGCCTCAATGTGATGAGGCCTGATTCACCTGCAGTGATTCGAGAGCAATCCCGTGCTCCCCGTCACAACTCAAAATCGGACTTGACTTCACTGAGGCAATACACCAGGTTCCCTGAGGTCCCCATTGCAATTCGTGAGCACAAGCTTTCTGCCACAACTCCAGAAAAATCACGATATTTTCCCTCAATGCGAGATCAGACCCTTATTCTCTGCAGAGCCTCGAGAGGAATCCCGGGTTCTCTCTCAAAACTCAAAAGTTTGACTCCCTTTATGCAACTCATGAGGTTCCATGAGATATCCATCAAAACCGAGAGAAATCCTGATTTTCCTGCCGCAAACGAGATGAGCCCCATGTTCCCCACTTCATCTCGAGATGAGGGCCAATTCCCCTGCTTTGAATCGAGAGGTATCCCAACTTTCCACTCACACCTCAAGGGGAGGTCTGTCTCACCTACTGAAACTCGAGTGGAACCCCTCAGTTCCTGCAACAAGTTGAAAGGACACCAAGAACACCCTCACGTCGAGATAAGAAGTTATTCTCCTGCACAGACTCAAGTGGAACACTGAGTATCCCCTCACAACACAAAGGGGGGGTCTCAATCCCCAGTTGCACCTCTAGAAAAAGTCCACGTTCTCCCTCTGAATTAAATAGGAAGCTTAACACCCCATTTACAACTCGAGAGGAAAGTGGAGTTCCATGTCTCAAAAAGAGATAAGGCCTGACTCCCCTGTTGAAACTCGATAGGAACCCTGAGATGCCTGTCAAAACTGGAGAGGAAACTTGAGTTTCCTGCCTCAACACTAGATGAGGACCTATTCTCCTGCAGTGACTTGAAATGAATTCCAAGATGTCTCCTCACAACTCAATAGGAGGCCTGACTTCCCTGCAGCAACACAAGAGGTTCCCTGAGGTTCCTGTCGCAACTCAAGAGGAACCCCAAGCTTCCTGCCACAACTCGAGAAAAACACTGCAACAAATGATGGAGGGGCTTTTCAGCCAAAACTGAAGAGGATTTCCCAGGCACAACTTGAGAGGTGTCCCACAGTATATCACACATAGAGAGAAGACCTTTTACCTCCAATGGAGACGAGCTCCCTGAAGGAAATCAAGTTGAGGTCCTCACAACTAGAGCACAGCAATCCCACAAATAGATGTGAGGAACCCACAGTGCCAAAAGCACAGAGAACCTCCCCCATGGAGAAACGCACACCTCAACCAGAGAGGACACAGCCTAGCCCCTTGAGAGAAGCCCTCCACCACAACTTGAGAGGAGCCTGCTGGACATCACATGCAGAGAGGAGCCCCTCTTCTGCTAATACAGATGAACCTTACACCACAAGGGAAGAGGAGATTGCATGCCACCACTAGAGAGACTCTAAACCCCCAACCACAATTATAGAGTAGTCACTAGCCATAACTAGGGAGCAGCCACGCATCATTGCAACAAGACAGGAGCCACCCTGCACATCCCTACTACAGATGAGTCACCCCAAGAGAACTCAACAGGAGGCCCCAACGCAAGTCACCAGGAACCCTGATTACCAACCAAGCTGGAGGAAAACCCCGACTTCCTTGCCACGACTCCAAGGCAATACTGCATCCCATGCTGCAAATCCAGAGGAACACCGATTTCTCACTACAGTTTGAGTGGGGCTCTCAGTCCCCTGTGGAAACTCTCGAGGAAACCCCGAGTGTTCAGCAATGAATAGAGAAGAACTCCTAGTTTGTTCTGAAACTTGAAAGGAGGCCCAACACCCCTCTGCAATGCGAGATGAAACATGACTTCCTTACCTCAACTTGAGTGGAGCCCTGACTCCAATGTTGCCACTTGAAAGGTATCCCCAGATCCCCATCGCAAGTCATGAGAAACCCTGTATTTCTCGCCACAAGTGGAAAGGACAGTCAGTTCCCCCTCAACTCGAGATAACACCTGATTGGCTTGCAACAACTCAAATGGCAACCCAAGTTTCCTCTCACAACATGAAGGGAGGTCTGACTCCAATGTTGCAACTCGAGAAAAATTCTGAGTTCCCAACCTGAACATGACAGGAGTCATGACACCCCTTTCACAACTTGAGAGGAAAGTGGAGTTCCATGCATCAACACGAGACGAGGCCTGACTACCTTGTTGCAACTCAAGAGGAACCCCAAGATCCCTGTCATAACTGGAAAGGTACCCCGAGTTTCCTGCCTCAACTCGAGATGAGGCCCTATTCCCCTGCAGCTACTCGAGAGGAATCCCAAGGTTCTCCTTGCAACTCGAAAGGAGGCTTGACTCCCCTGAGGCAACCCTAGAGGTTCCCTGAGATCCCCATCACAACTTGAGAGGAACCCTGAGATACCCATCGCAACTGGAGAGGAAACCCAAGGTTCCCACCTCAACTTGAGATGAGGCCCGATTCTCCTACAGCCATGCAAGAGCAATCATGAGTTCTCCCTCACAACTC
Organism: Bos indicus x Bos taurus; assembly: GCF_003369695.1. Lineage (NCBI taxonomy): Eukaryota > Metazoa > Chordata > Mammalia > Artiodactyla > Bovidae > Bos > Bos indicus x Bos taurus. The sequence goes on from NC_040094.1 coordinate 65,049, forward strand.
GAAAGGAGGCCTGACTGCCCTGAATCAACAAGAGAGGTTCCCTGAGGTCCCCATCACAACTCAAGAGGAACCCTGAGCTTCCCATTGCAAGACAAGAAAAGCCACGAGATTCCCCCCTCAATGTGAGATGAGGCCAGATTCCCCTGCAGTGACTCGAGAGCAATCTCAAGTTACCCCTCACAACTCGAAAGGATGGCTGACTTCCTTTTGGCAACTGGAGAGGTTCCCCGAGATTCAAGTCACAACTCAAGAAGAATCCCAAGTTTCCCGCCTCAACTCGAGAAGAACCCTATGTTCCCCACCTCATCTCAAGATAAGGGCTGATACCCCTGCTTCAACTCGAGAGGAATCCTGACTTCCCTTAACACCTCAAGAAGAGGGTTGTCTCACCTGTTGCAACTCGAGAGGGTCCCCAAGTTCCCCATCACAACTCATGAGAAATCCCATTTCCTGCCAGAGCTTGAGAAGTACGGCAACTTCCTCTCTTCAGTTGGAGATATGGCCTGATTCCCCTGCAGTGACTCGAGAGGAATCCCAATTTCCCCATCCCAACTTGACATCAGCCCCAAGACCCTGATAAAAAAGGCAGAGGATTCTCAAGAGGAGTTTACCCCACCACAGAGAAGAGTCCTCTACCGGAACCAGAGAGGAAGCCTCATACCACAACAAAGCAGGAGGCCCACCCTGCCACAAAGAGCCAGTAGCTTCTTGCACTTTGCAAGTAGAAAAAGCGCCCTTTCTCATTACAACCTTAGAGGAGACACCCACCTCCCAATTAGAGAAGAGCACTCTACTGCATCTTGAGAGGATCCCAACTACAAAATTTAATGAGTTCCCTTGCCACAATGAGAGAGGCGGCTGCAAATGTCATCTAGAGATGAGATGACACACAGCAAATAAAGAGTAAACACCCACTGAAATGATAGTGGACCACAAGCTGTATCTAGAGAGTAGCCTCCCACACATTGAGGTTCGACAGGGACCAGCTTTCACATAGCTACTAAAGAGGATCTCCCCCAATGTAGCTCACAAGGAGTCTCCACCACAACTTTAAAGGAACCCTTAGTGATATGCTGCAACTCAAGAGGCACCCCGAGTTCCCTGCTGCAATTTCACAGGATTCCTAGGCTGGCCCAAGAAAAGGGGCCATTGCACCAAATGACGGAGGGCCTCCTGGCCAATACTGAATTGGATTCCCCAGGCACAACTAGAGATGTGTTCTCCAGGACATCATACCTAGAAAGAAGACCTTCTGCCTCCAATGGAGATGATCTCCCTGAAGGAAGTCAAGTAGAGACCCTCACAACTAGAGATCAGTGATCCCATGAATTGAAATGAGGAACCCATAGCGCCAAAAGCACAGAGGACATTCCCCATGGAGACATGAAAACATCATCCAGAGAGGACACAGCCTCGCCCGTCTAGAGGAGCCTTCAACCAAACTTCAGAGAAGCCCGCTGACATCACACGCAGAGAAGAGCCACTCTTCTGGTAATACAGATGAACCTCATGCCACAAGGGAAGAGGAGCTTGCACACTACCACTAGAGAGGCTCAAAACCCCTGCAATTACAAAGCGGACCCTGACCACGATAGAGTAGTCCCTTGCCAAATCTAGTGAGCGCTCACCCATCATTGCAACAAGACAGATAGACACATCCCTGGTAGAAATGAGTTGCCCCAAGAGAACTCGACAGGAGACCCCACTGAAAGTCATCAGGAAACCTGAGTACCAAACAATCTCGAGGAGAACCCCGACTTCCCAGCCACTACTCCAGTGCAATCCTGCATTCCGTGTTGCAAATCCAGAGGAACACTGAATTATCGCTGCACTTTGAGAGGAGCTCTCAGTCCCCTATTGTAACTCTTGAGGAAACTCCGAGTTTCCAGCAAGAGAGAAGAACCCCGAGTTTGTTCTGAAACTCGAGAGGAGGCCCTACTCCCCTGGTGCAACTCGAGAGGAAACATGACTACTCCACCTCAACTCGAGAGGAGTCCTGACTCCACTGTTGCCACTTGAGTGGTATCCCCAGATCCACATCACAATTTGAGAGGAACCTAGTGATTTCCACCACAAGTCGAAAGGACACAAGTTGAGTTCCCCCTCAACTCAAGGACTGATTCCCCTGCAGCAACTCAAATGGAATCCCGAGTTTCCTCTCACAAGATGAAGGGAGGTCTGACTCCCCTGTTGCAACTCGAGAAAAATCCCAAGTTCCCCGTCTGAATTCGACAGGAGACATGACACCCAGAGGAAAATGGAGTTCCATACCTCAAACGAGGCAAGTCTTGACTCCCCTGTTGCAACTCGAGAGGAACACCGAGATCCCTGTTGCAACTGAAGAGGAACCCCGAGTTTCCTGCCTTAACTCTAGATGAGGCCCTACTCCCCTGAAGCGACTCTAGAGGTTACCCTCACAACTTGAAAGGAGGCCTGACTCCCCTGAGGCAACCTGAGCTGTTCCATGAGATTCCCATCGCAACTTGAGAGGAACCCTGAGTTTTCTGCCTCAACTTGAAATGAGGCCCTATTTCCCTGCTGTGACTTGAGAGAATCCCAAGGTTCCCCTCACATCAAAAAGGAGGCCTGACTCCCCCGATGCAACTTGATAGTTTGTGACATCCCCGTCACAAACTAGAGGAACCCCGAGTTTCCAACCTAAACTAGAGATAAGGCTTGATTCCCCTGAAGCGACTCGAGAGCAACTTGAAAGGAGTCCTGACTCCCCTGAGGCAACATGAGAGGTTCTCTGAGGTCCCCGTCACAACTGGAGAGGAATCCTGAGCTTCCCACCCCAACTAGAGAAAAACCATGAGATTCCTCTCTCAATATGAGATGAATCCTTATTACCCTGCAGTGACTTGTGCAGAATGCTGAGTTCCCTGTCCCAACATAACACAAGCACCAAGAAACCGATGCAACTGCACAGGATTCACAAGAGGAGCCTACCCAACCCCAACTGGAGAAGAGCCCTCTACCATAACCAGAGAGAAAATCTCATACTGCAACTAAGCAGGAGGCCTGCCCTACTCCAAATAGTCAGTAGCTCCTTGCACTTCACAACTAGAAAAAGAGCCCTTTTTCATTACTATCACAGAGGACTCACCCACCTCTCAATTTGAGAAGAGCACTCTACCGCATCTAGAGAGGATCCCAACTAGCTCAGTTAAAGACGAGTTCCCTGGCCACAACAAGAGAGGTGGCTGCAAACGACAACTAGAGACGAGCCAATCCACAGCAAATAAAGACTGTACCCCACACTGCAATTAGAGTGGAGCCCATGCCTCATCTAGAGAGCAACCTCCCACACATTGCACTTAGACAGGGACCAGCCTGCACATCAGTACTAGAGAGGATATGTCCCACTCTAGTTAAATAGGAGTCTGTACCAGAACTTTAAAGGAACCCCTAGTAATATACTGCAACTCAAGAGGCATTCCAAGTTCCCCGCTGTAATTTCACAGGATCCCTAGGCTGGCTCAAGAAAAGGAGGGCCACTGCACCAGGGTCTCTCTGGACAAAACTTAAGCGGATTTCCCTGGTGCAACTTGAGAGGTGTCCCCCAGGATATAACACCTAGAGAGAAGACCTTCTGCCTCCAATGGAAACGAGCTCTCTGAAGGAAGTCGAGTGCAGGCCCTCACAATTAGAGAGCAGCAATCCCATGAATAGAAGTGAGGAACCCATAGCGCCAAAAGCACAGAGGACCTCCCCATGGAGACAAGCACAACTCAACCAGAGAGGACACAGCCTCGCCCTTCATGAGGAGCCCTCCCTCACAACTTGAGAGGAGCCCACTAGACATCACACACAGAGAGGATACCCTCTTCTGCTAATACAAACAAACTTCACACTCACAAGGAGAGAGAAGCTTGCATATCACCACTAGCGAGACTCAAAATCCCTACAACTACAGAGTGGACCCCAACCACAATGATAATCCCTTGCACAACTAGTGATCCACCACACGTCACTGCAACAAAACACAAGCCACTCTGCATATCCTTGCCAGAGATGAGTCACCCCAAGAGAACTCGACAGGACACCCCACCACAAGTCGCCAGGAACCCAGAGTACTAACCAAGCTCGAGGAGAACCTCAGCTTCCCTGCCATGACTCCTGTGCAATGCTGCATCCTGTGCTGCAAATCCAGAGAAACAGATTTCTCACTGCCCTTCGAGAGGAGGTCTCAGGCACTGTGGCAACTCTCCAGCAAACCCTGAATTCCCAGCAACGACTAGAGAAGAAGACCGAGTTTCTGCTGCAACGTGAGAGGAGGCCCAACTCCCCTGCTGCAACTCGAGAGGAAACACGACTTCCCCACCTCAACTCCAGAGGAGTCCTGATTCCCCTGTTGCCACTCAAGAGGTATCCCCAGATCCCCATCTAAACTCGAAAGGAACACTGTGTTTCCCACCACAATTGAAAGGACATCGAGTTCCCTCTCAACTGAGATAACGACTGATTCCCCTGCAGCAACTCGAATGGAATCCCGAGTTTCCCCTCAAAACATGAAGGGAGGTCTGAATCCCCTGTTGGAATTCAAGAAAAATCCCAAGTTCCCCACCTCAACTCGACAGGAGGCCTGACACCCGTTTCACAACTCGAGAGGAAAGTGGAGTTCCATGCCTCAACACGAAATGAGGCCTGGTTACCCTGTTGAAACCCAATAGGAACCCCAAGATAAATATCACAACTGGAGAGGAACTCCGAGTTTCCTGCCTCAACTTGTGATGAGGCCCTATTCCCTTGCAACTACTTGAGAAGAATCCCTAGGTTCCCCTCACAACTCGAGAGGAGGTCTGACTCCCCTGAGGCAACACAAGAGGTTCCCTGAGTTCCCCGTCACAACTCAAGAGGAACACAAAGCTTCCCGCAGCAACTCGAGAAAAACCACGAGATTCCCCATTCAAAAGGAGATGACGCCCAATTCCTCTGCAGTGACTCTAGAGCAACCCAGAGTTCCCCCTCTCATCTTGAAAAGAGGGCTGATTCCCTTGAGGCAACATGCGAGGTTACCTGAGGTACCTGTTACAACTCGAGGGGAACCCCTAGTTTCCTGTTTCAGCTCAAGATGACATGAGGCTGGATTCCTCTGTACTGACTTGAAAGGAATCCCGAGTTTTCCCTCACAACCCGAAAGGATGCCTGACTCCCATGAGGACACATGAGAGGTTCCCTGAAGTCCCTGTTGCAACACGAGAGGATCCTTCACTTTCCACTGCAATGCAAGAAAAACCACCAAATTCATCCCTCAATGCAAGAGAAAGCCCGTTTACCCTGAAGCGACTCGAGAGCAATCCCAGGTTCCCTCCTGCAACCAGAACGGAGCTTGACTCGCTTTTTGCAACTCGAGAGGTTCCCCGAGATACCTGTCGCAACTCGAGAGGAATCCCGAGTTTCCCGACACAACTCGAGATGAGCACTGTGTTATCCATCTCATCTTGAGATGAGCACTGTGTTATCCATCTCATCTTGAGATGAGGGTCGATGCCCATGCTTCGAGTCGAGAGGAATCCCAACTTGCCCTCGGAGGCCTGTCTCACCCATTGCAACTCCACAAGATCCCTGAATTCCATGTCACAACTTGAGAGAAACCCCGAGTTTCCCGCCACAACTCAAGAACCCCAGGTTCCCTGCCTCAATTGGAAATGTGGCCCGATTCCCTTCCAGTGACTGGAGAGGAATCCCGAGTTCCCCATCCCAACTCAACACGAGCCCCAAGACCCTCATGCAACTTCAGAGGATGCCCAAGAGATTACCCCACCACAATTGGAGAACACCCTTCTACCTGAAACAGAGAGGAAGCCTCATATCACATCTAAGCAGGAGGCCAGCCCTGCCACAAATAGCCAGTAGCTTGCTGCACTTCACAACTAGAAAAAGCGTCCCTTCTCATTACAACCAGAGAGGAGTCACCCACCTCCCAATTTGAGAAGAGCACGCTAAGGCATCTAGAGAGGGGCCCAACTACCACAATTAAAGAGAAGTTCCCCTGCCACAACTAGAGAGGTGGCTGCAAATGAAACTAAAGTCTAGCCAACCCACAGCAAATAAAAAGTGCACCCCCACTGCAATTAGAGTGGAGCCCATGCCGCATCTACAGAGCAGCCTCCCACATATTGCACTTAGATGGGGACCAGCTTCCACATGGCTAATACAGAGGATCTGCCCTAGATTCATGAATCTAATTCAAGAGGAGTCTCCACCACAACTCTTAAGGAACCTTGAGTCATATACTGCAACTTAAGAGGCACCCCGACATCCCTGCTGCAATTTCACAGGATACCTAGACTACCACAAGGAGCCCAGGATCAAATGACAGAGGCACTCTCCAGTCAAAACTGAAGCGGATTCCCCAGGAACAACTAGAGAGTTGTCCCCAAGGATAACACACCTAGAGAGAAGACCTTCTGCCTCCAATGAAGATAAGCTTCCTGAAGGAAGTCAAGTGGAGGCCCTGGCAACTAGAGAGCAGGAATCCCACGAATAGAAGTGAGGAACCCATAGAGCCAAAAGCAGAAAGGACCTCCTAAGTGGAGACACTAACACCCCAACCCGAGAAGATGCAGCCTCGCCCCTCGAGAGGAGCCCTCCGCCACAACTTGAGAGGTTCCTGCTGGAAATCACACTCAGAGAGGAGCCCCTCTTCTGCTAAGATAGATGAACCTCACACCACAAGGAGAGAGGAGCTGGCACACCACCACTAGAGAGAATCAAAGCCCATGCAAATAGAGTTGACCAAGACAATGATAGAGTAGTCCCTTTTCAAAATTAGTGAGTAGCTGTCTGTCATTGCAACGAGAAAGGAGCCATGCTGCATGTCCCTGCTATGACGAGTCACCCCAAGAGAATTCGACAGGATGCCCCACCACAAGTCACCAGGAACACTGAGTATCAACCAAGCTCGAGGAGAACCCCGACTTCCGTGACAGAACTCCAGTGGAATCCTGCATCCCATGCTGAAAATCCATAGGAACACTGATTTCTTGCTGCTCTTCAAAAGGAGCTCTCAGGCACTGTAGCAACTCTCCAGCCAACCCCAAGTTTCCAGCAACCACTAAAGAAGAACCTCGAGTTTCTGCTGCAAATTGAGAGAAGGCCCAACTCCCCTGCAGCAACTTGAGAGGAAACACGACTTCCCCACCTCAACTCTAGAGGAGTCTTGACTCCCATGTTGCTATTCAAGAGGTATCCCCTGATCCCCTTCGCAACTAGAAAGGAACCCCGAGTTTCCCGTTGAAAGTCGAACAGACACTGAGTTCCTCCTCAACTCAAAATAAGGCCTGATTCCCCTGAAGTGACTCAAATGGAACCCTGAGTTTCCCCTCAAAACATGAAGGGAGGTCTGAATTCCCTGTTGGAACTTGAGAAAAATCCCGAGTTCACCGCTTCATATTGAGGAGGCCTGACACCCCTTTCACAAGTCGAGAGGAAAGAGGAGTTCCATGCCTCAACACGAGACAAGCCCTGACTACCCTGTTCAAACTCAATAGGCACGCCGAGATCCATGTTGCAACAGGAGAAGAACCCTGAGATCCCTGCCTCAACTCGAGATGAGGCCCTATTCCCCTGCACCAACTCAAGAGGAATCCCTAGGTTCCCCTCACAACTCGAAAGGAGGCCTGACTTCCCTGAGGCAACACGAGAGGTTCCCTGAGGTCCCTGTCACAACTCAAAAGTAACCCCGAGTTTCCCACCTCAACTCGTGATGAGGTGAGGCCCGATTCCCCTGCAGCGACTTGAGAGAAATTTGGAGTGCCTCCTTGCAACTCAGAAGGATGTCTGACTCCCCTGGGGCAACAGGACAGGTTCCCTGAGGTCAATGTCACAACTCAAGTGGAACCCCGAACTTCCCTCCACAACTCTAGAGAAACAGCCAGATTCATCCCTCAATGTAAGATGAGGCGTGATTCCCCTGTGTTGACTTGAGAGCAATCCCACCTTCCCTGTGGCAACTCGAAAGGAGGCTTGACTCCTTTTTTGCAACTCGAGAGGTTACCCAAGATACTAGGTGCAACTGAAGAGGAAACCCGAGTATCCCACCTCAACTCGAGATGAGGCCCAATTCCCGTGCCCCTGACAACTGAGGTGCCCCTCAAAACTAGAAAGGAGGCCTGACTCCCCTGAGGCAACCAGAGAGGTTCCCTGAGATCCCCATGGAAACTCGAGGGGAACCTCGAGATATTCATCACAACTCAAGAGGAACCCCGAGTTTCCAGCCTCAACTCAAGATGAGGTCCAATACCTGTGCAGTGACTCGAGAGGAATCCAAACTTCCCCACTGCAACTCAAAAGGAGGCTTGACTCCCTTTTTCCAACTGGAGATGTTCCCTGAGACACACGTCACAACTCGAGAGGAACCCCGAGTTTCACGCTGCAACTGCAGAAAAACACCATGTCCCCCACCTCATCTCGAGATGAGGGCCGACTCCCGTGCTTAGACTCGAGAGGAATCCCGACTTCCACCTCGCTCCTCAAGAGGAGGTCTGTCTCACCTATTGCTCCAAGTGGTTCACATAGCCTATGTCCCTATCACCAATGCCGATGAAGCTGAAGTTGATGAGTTCTATGAAGACCTAGAAGACCTCGAAGACCTCCTAGGACTAACACCAAAAAAAGATGTTCTATTCATCACTGGAGATTGGAATACAAAAGTAGGAAGTCAAGAGATATCTGGAGTAACAGGCAAGTTTGGCCTTGGAGAACAAAATGAAGCAGGGCAAAGGCTAACTGAATTCTTCCAAGAGAATGCACTGGTCATAGAAAATAACCTTTTTCAACAACACAAGAGACAATTTTACACATGAACATCACCAAATGGTCAACACTGAAATTAAATTAATTACATTCTTTGTAGTTGAAGATGGAGAAGCTGTATACAGTCAGCAAAAATAAGACCTGGAGCCGATTGTGGCTCAGATCATCAGCTTCTTGTAGCAAAATGCAGTCTTAAACTAAAGAAAGCAGGGAAAACCACTGGGCCAGCTATATATGACTTAAATAAAATCCCCTATGAATATGCAGTGAAGGTAATGCATAGATTCAAGGTATTAAATCTAGTAAACAGAGTGCCTGAACTATGGACAGAGGTCTGTATTATTGTACCTGAGGCAGCAAGCAAAACCATCCCAAAATAAAACTAAAGCAAGAAGACAAAGGGGCTATCTGAGGAGGCTTTACAAATAACTAAAGAAAGAAGTGAGAAACAAGGGAGACAGGAAAAGGTATGTTCAGCTAAATGGAGAGTTCCAAACAACAGCATGGGGAGACAAGCAGGGTTTCTTCAATGAACAGTGCATAAAACTAGAAGAAAACAATGGAAGGGGAAAAATTAGAGATCTCTTCAGGAAAATTGGAGATATCAAGGGAATATTTTGCCAAAAGTTGGGCACAATAAAGGACAGAAACTGTGGAAACCTAGGAAATGCTGAAGAGATCAAGAAGAGAGGGAAAGAATACACAGAACTGTGCAAAAAAGATCTTAATGAACTAGATTACTACGATGGTGTTGTCAGTCACCCAGACACAGACGTTCTGGAGTATGATGGCAAGTGGGCCTTAGGAAGCACTGCTGTTAATATAGCTAGCAGATGTGATGGAATTCCAGTAGAACTATTCAAAACTCTAAAGGATGATGCCATCAAGGTGTTGCATTCCATATGTTAGCAAATCTGAAAGACCCAGTAGTGGCCACAGTACTGGGAAAGGTCAATCTTTATCCCAATTCCCAGGAAGGGTAGTACTAAAGAATGTGCCAACCATCGGACGATTGCACTTATCTCCCATGCTAGTAAGGTCGTGCTTAAAATCTTACATGCCAAGCTTCAGCATTAGGCAAACCTAGAATTTACAGATGTCCAAGTCGGGTTTAGAAAAGGACAAGGAATCAGAGACCAAATTGCCAACATTCGCTGGATCATACAGAAAGTTAGTGAATTCCAGAAAAACATCTACTTCTGTTTCATCAGCTATTCTAAAGCCTTTAATAGTATGGATCATAATAAACTGTGGAAAGTTCTTAAAGAGATGGTAATATCAGACTATCTTACCTGGCTCCTGAGAAACCTGTATGCAGGCTAAGAAGCGATAGTTAGAATCCTGTGTGGAACAACCAACAACCTTGGTTCAACACTGAGAAAGGAGTAAGACAGGGCTGTCTGTTGTCATCTGTTTGTTTAACCTATATGCTGAGTATATCATGAGAAATGCTGAGCTGGATGAGTTACAAGCCAGAATAAAGATAGGCAGAGAAACATCAACAACCTCAGCTATGTGGATGATCCCACTCTAATGGCAGAAAATGAAGACGAACTAAAGAGCCTCTTGGTGAGGTGAAAGAGGAGAGTGAAAGAGTTGGATTAAGACTTAAAGAACACGGTATCCAGCCCCATTACTTCATGGCAAATAGAAGAGGAAAAAGTGAAAGTAGTGACAGATTTCCTCTTCTTGGGCTCTAAAATCCCAGTGGATTGTGACTGTAGCCATGAAATCAGAAGATGATTGCTTCTTGGCAGGATAATTCTGACAAACCTAGACAGTGTGTTGAAAAGCTCTGCTTTTCAGAGACATTGCTCTGCTGACAAAGGTCTATGTAGTCAAGGCTATGGTCTTCCTAGTGGTCATGTGCACTTGTGAGAATTGGGCCATAAAGAAGGCAGAACGTCAAAGAACTGATGCCTTTGAACTGTGGTGCTGGAGAAGACTTCTGAAGGTCCCTTGGACAGCAAGGAGATCAAACTAGTCAATATTAAGGGAAATCAAGCCTGAATACTTGCTGGAACTAAAGAGGAACTAAACAGCCTCTTGGTGAGGTTAAGGAGGAGAGTGAAAGAGTCGGCTGGAGACTAAATATTAAATAAACTAAGAACATGGCATCTGGCCCCATTACTTCATAGTAATGGTCTTCCCAGTGGTCATGTACAGTTGTGAGAACTGGATCATAAAGAAGGCAGAATGCCAAAGAACTGATGCCTTTGAACTGTGGTGCTGGAGAAGACTCCTGAGGGTCCCTTGGACAGCAAGATCAAACCAGCCAATCTTCAGGGAAACCAAACCTGAATACTAGCTGGGAGGACCGATGCTAAAGCTGAAGTGACAGTATTTTGGTCCTATGATACGAACAACCAATTTACTGGAAAAAGTCCCTGATGCTGGAAAGATTGAAGGCAGAAGGAGAAGAGGGCATCAGAGTATAAAAAGGCTGGATGACATCACCAATGAAATGGACATGAACTTGGGCAAACTTTGGGAGATGGTGAGGGACAGGAAGGCCTGACATGCTTCAGTCCATGGAGTTGCAAAGAGTTGGACATGACTGGATGGCTGGACAAAAACAACAATAAATTATGATGAATTACTTTTATAATAATTATTATGAATCAATCTATATTTGAGATGATATGAATAATCATAATACTGGGAATTCAATGACTCCCTTGAAGTATCTGTAACATTTTAAAGGAGGAAATTTTTATTCTCTTAAAGGTTTAGTAATTATGTAAACAGTTAACCTAAGAAAATTTCTAGAAAAATATATTAACAAACACAATGTTTTTTATAAAAACAAACAACAAAAACCACATGATAGGGTTTTAATTTGTTGGAACTTTGTGTTAGACTTCTTGAAATTGTTCATTGACCCCTGGATACATTTCCCAATACTTTCATTTCTATTTCCCCTCATTATAAATCAAATTATTACTTTGAATTTCTTTCTATCCCGTTGATAGATAATTCTCACTTGCATCAGTGTATGGGAATGTTCTGGGATCATATCTTAAACACATTCTCCAGGAAGCTTTTCTTGACCACTGGAGCTTGGTTTATTTGCCTTCCATAACCACTCTCATAGAACCAACATTCAGGACTTCCTTAACCAAAAATTTAGGATATTGTAATTGCTTATTTAGTACACTCTTTACACCCTTAAAGACAACCAACTCTAGCAGGCCAAGGACCATAGCTGTGCTATTCACAGGTGAAATACCTGTATCTGGCTCAACACATATAATATGAACTTGGGTACATGTGTGCTCAGTCACTTAGTCATGCCTGATTGTTTGTAGCCCTGTGGACTGTAATCTGTCAGGCTCCTCTGCCCATGGAATTTTCCAGGCAAGAGTACTGGAGTGGGTTGCCATTTCCTACTGTACTGGATCTTCCCAACTGAGGGATTGAACTTGCATCTCTTGTGTCTCCTGGCAGCAAGACTCTGTCACCAGTGCCACTTGGAAAGCCTTGAATTGGGGACAAAAGAGAAATAGACACATACATTTATAGGGTGACAAATTCTAATATATGCACACATTTGTTTACACATTTGGAAAAATGTTTCTGATAATGTGGTTAAAATTTTCATCATTTCAGCTTGAATTTTCATCAAGCTTCAGGAAGTTTTTCTTAGGGTAATATATACAACTGGTGTTTCTAGTAAAATTATATCATTATGAAAGCATTATCTTTCTTCTTTTCATAAGTACCTCTTATTAGTTGGTAGGGGAAGCACAGTTCTTGCTTATGTAACAAGTGTGATGAAACTTGAAAAGAGTTATCAGGATAAACAGCAACTGAATACAGCAAAGAAATGTCCAGACACCTTTGTATACACACATTTATGTTGCCAAGTAGAATGAAATACATTTCTTAAGAAACAGCTAAATGGCCTTATGAATTCAGATAATAGGATGATCAGTTCTTGCTGGAAAGAACAGAATAGATGCATCTTCATGGAATGTATGATATTTAATTTTAGCCTTAAATACATGTGATGACAGAACAATAGTTGACTAGTTTGTGACAAATGTAGCTAAAATAGAGATTATGATGGTGGAAAAAGGGGAAAGGTTAAAGATATATTTGGGAATTTTGAAAGGTGTATGGGTCATGCAGGAAAATGCCAAACTATAAATACAAGTTTGATTTGAAACAGGGACAGTTCTGAAGTGTAAGGATTTTGCTTCCCATAAGACTATTTGAGGGCTTCTGTAGTGGTTTGATGGTAAAGAATCAGCCTGCCAAAGCAGGAGGCACAAGTTTGATAACTGCTCAGGGAAGATTCCCTAGAGAAGGAAATGGCAACCCACTCCAGTATTCTTGTCTGGGAAATCCCATGGACAGAGGAGCCTGGCAGGCTACAGTCCATGGTGTTGCAAAAGAGTCAGACACAACTTAGTGACTAAACAACAACAAAAGACCATTTGAACAGAGAAGGGATGTTATTAGAGATTTCTTAGAGTTTTTCTTTGGAGAAATTTTGTTTTTAAGGCATAAAAGGAATTAGAAACTGCAAGATGTTTAAACTAGTGCTTCTGATAATTACCCACAGCATGCTGTAAAAAACAAGGTGAAGGGGTTAAAATCTCAATGAGAACAATATCAGATTCAAACACACCATGATATAAACCATATTAAGGATGAATCATGTACCATGTAAATGGAAAAACAGGGTTTACTTTAATCTCAGAGAATTTTTCTCATCTATAATTTTCCTCTCTGATTCCCACCATCCATATAAATTTACTTAGTTGTTCAACTCCCATTTACGTGTAAAAGAGTTATTGAATTGTTAACCTGTACTTCCATGAGAGGCACATTTCTTGGTTTGAATACAGTGTTTATGTACAGTTCCTTTAGTCTTTAGCCTGTCAGTTTTCAATCAATGCACCATTTCCAAAAGTTATGAGTACATTTTAATGGCTACAAAGAATGCTAGAATTAACATCTATTTTCAGGTTTTGGTATGTACATACATTTTCAAAGGAAATGAGACACTCACAGAAATAGTAAAGGCTTAACTATCCTGGGATTAGATATGAAGAAACAAGGTAATTTATTGGTTTGGATTAGATTTTGGTTGCAAGAGCATATTTCTGTAAATCAAACACAAATTTTTTTTTTTTTCATGGCAGATCCTGGAGATGTTTGTCCCAGGGCTAGTGTGCCCTGTGGAACCAAGCATTTTCTTTCTTACTAATCAGATATTCAGGCCTCTTTTTTTAAGTGACCGTAGACACCCCAAAAGCTGCTTCAGTTCCAACCTTCATATTGTAATTCTAGCTAGCAAGAAGAAGGAAAGAAAATTAGAAGAAAGTTATGTTTTAGGAAAATCCCCAGAATCTTCACATGTCATCTTCAGGGATATCTCAGAGGCCAAAACCTAGTCATGTGGACACACTCAGCTCCAAGCTACCTGGGGATATTACTGTACTCTTGTCATCCATATGTCTGCTTAAAGTTTGGAGAAGTTTGGAGAGTATAGCACTGCTAAAGAGAAAAGAACAGTTTTCTTCTATCTGATGTCTACAACACAAATAAGCTAGCTCAAGTGTATCAATAATTTTGTCCATAAAAAGAATTTAGGAAGAGAACCTCACATGATGGTTTTTATGAGTCACAGGATGCAACAATGTCAGTTCATGATTGAGCTCTTCCACGGTGCTTGCTGAGACAGAAATTACCTTCTGTCTCTTGTATGATATTGTTATTTTTTTCTGACAATGGCAAACCTAGTCCTACATAATATAGAGAAAAAAAATCACCTGTTTCTTTTGCAATACCTTCATTCAAATTGCTGCCACAATAGAGAGACTTGCTTTGAAAGTTTTCAAAAGTAAAACTAGGACTAATTGGTGAATTCACAAAACAAACAGATTCAATTCGTAGATTGCTTACCGAATTTATACCATGTACCAGACAGTGTGCTAAGACAACAAAAGTGCGGTTTGAGCTGATCTTAACCTGGTCCGGCCTTCCTGAAATTTTCTGTCTACTTAAGAGTAAATATTTTAATAAAGTAATTAAAAAAAAAGTATATGTACAATTTTGGAAAGTGATACCAAAGAAAGGAAGAGAAACAACATTTAGATGAACTTGCCCATATGATGAAAACATCACTACTTATTGTTACTTTTTTTTTTTAAGGCACGAGGTAGATGACAGCTTTGGAACGCAGTGGAAAAATTTGTGTGTGGAAAAGAGACCTTGTGAAATTAAAGGTCCCACACGAATCATGCATAGATCCTATGTTATTCAATCTTACAGAAATTATGGTATAAGTCCTAAGGGTGTTTTAAAAATATATAGTCTAAATTTCCTAAAGCTCTGTTTCACATGCTATCTTATATATCACATGAAATAAGACTGATAGATTTCATGGTGTTAAAAGGATCAACAGTTCAGTTCAGTTCAGTCGCTCAGTCATGTCCAACTCCTTGAGACCCCATGAATCGCAGCATGCCAGGCCTCCCTGTCCATCACAAACTCCCAGAGTTCACTCAGACTCAAGTCCATAGAGTCAATAATGCCATCCAGCCATCTCATCCTCTGGCGTCCCCTTCTCCTCCTGCCCCCAATGCCTCCCAGCATCAGAGTCTTTTCCAATGAGTCAGCTCTTCGCATGAGGTGGCCAAAGTACTGGAGTTTCAGCTTCAGCATCATTCCCTCCAAAGAAATCCCAGGGCTGATCTCCTTCAGAATGGACTGGTTGGATCTCCTTGCAGTCCAAGGGACTCTCAAGAGTCTTCTCCAACACCACAGTTCAAAAGTATCAATTCTTCGGCGCTCAGCTTTCTTCACAGTCCAACTCTCACATCCATACATGACCATAGGAAAAATCATAGCCTTGACTAGACGGACCTTTGTTGGCAAAGTAATGTCTCTGCTTTTGAATATGCTATCTAGGTTGGTCATAACTTTCCTTCCAAGAAGTAAGCATCTTTTAATTTCATGGCTGCAATCAACATCTGCAGTGATTTTTGAGCCCCCAAAAATAAAGTCTGACACTGTTTCTACTGTTTCCCCTGTTTCCCCATCTATTTCCCGTGAAGTGATGGGACTGGATGCCATGATCTTAGTTTTCTGAATGTTGAGCTTTAAGCCAACTTTTTCACTCTCCACATTGACTTTCATCAAGAGGCTTTTTAGTTCCTCTTAACTTTCTGACATAAGGGTGGTGTCATCTGCATATCTGAACTTATTGATATTTCTCCCAGCGATCTTGATTCCAGCTTGTGTTTCTTCCAGTCCAGTGTTTCTCATGATGTACTCTGCATATAAGTTAAATAAGCAGGGTGACAATATACAGCCTTGATGTACTCCTTTTCCTATTTCGAACCAGTCTGTTTTTCCATGTCCAGTTCTATCTGTTGATTTCTGACCTGCATACAGATTTCTCAAGAGGCAGATCAGGTGGTCCGGTATTCCCACCTCTTTCAGAATTTTCCACAGTTTATTGTGAGCCACACAGTCAAAGGCTTTGGCATAGTCAATAAAGCAGAAATAGATGTTTTTCTGGAACTCTCTTTCTTTTTCCATGATCCAGCAGATGTTGGCAATTTGATCTCTGGTTCCTCTGCATTTTCTAAAATCAGCTTGAACATAGGAAGTTCACAGTTCATGTATTGCTGAAGCCTGGCTTGGAGAATTATGAGCATTACTTTACTAGCATGTGAGATGAGTGCAATTGTGTGGTAGTTTGAGCATTCTTTGGCATTGCCTTTCTTTGGGATTGGAATGAAAACTGACTTTTTCCAGGCCTGTGGCCAGTGCTGAGTTTTCCAAATTTGCTGGCATATTGAGTGCAGTACTTTCACAGCATCATCTTTCAGGATTTGAAATAGCTCAACTGGAATTCCATCAACTCCACTAGCTTTGTTCATAGTGATGCTTTCTAAGGCCCACTGGACTTCACATTACAGGATGTCTGGCTCTAGGTCAGTGATCACACCATTGTGATTATCTGGGTCATGAAGATCTTTTTTTACAGTTCTTCTGTGTATTCTTGCCACCTCTTCTTAATATCTTCTGCTTCTGTTAGGTCCATACCATTTCTGTCCTTTATCAAGGCCATCTTTGCATGAAATGTTCCCTTGGTATCTCTAATTTTCTTGAAGAGATCTCTAGTCTTTCCCATTCTGTTGTTTTCCTCTATTTCTTTGCATTGATCACTGAGGAAGGCTTTCTTATCTCTTCTTGCTATTCTTTGGAACTCTGCATTCAGATGCTTATATTTTTCCTTTTCTCCTTTGCTTTTAACTTGTCTTCTTTTCACAGCTATTTGTAAGGCCTCCCCAGACAGCCATTTTGTTTTTCTGCATTTCTTTTCCATGGGGATGGTCTTGATCCCTGTCTCCTGTACAATGTCATGAACCTCATTCCATAGTTCATCAGGCACTCTATCTATCAGGTCTAGGTCCTTAAATCTATTTCTCACTTCCACTGTATAATCATAAGGGATTTGATTTAAGTCATACCTGAATAGTCTAGTGATTTTCCCTACTGTCTTCAATTTAAGTCTGAATTTGGTAATAAGGAGTTCATGATCTCAGCCACATTCAGCTCCTGTTCTTGTTTTTTTTTTTTTTTTTCTGACTATATAGAGCTTCTCCATCTTTGGCTGCAAAGAACATAATCAATCTGATTTCGGTGTTGACCATATTTAATTCCAAATGCATCCTTCAGGCTCCTCGGAATTACTATGACATTTATTATCTTATTACATGAGGTTTGATGAAGTCTTGACATATATTAACTGCTTGACAATTACATGTTTCTGAGTAACCCATTTGGCTCAAGCTGATGCTCAATTAAACTTCTAGGAAGACAAATAATTCCAAAAAAACGCATTAGTTCCTGGTTTGTGATGTAAATGCTTTGGGGAATTTAAAGAATTTTAAGAAAGCAATATAACAATCTGAGAAGGTTATTAATCCTTGAAGGTTCCTCATTTTACTGAAAATAGTACAGAGCCTTACAAACATTTAATGTAAAAATTTAAAAAGCATTATTCTGCAACAGTAGATTAGAGATATATACTGATGTCTTCTTTTTAATTCTGAAGTTAGTGTATTTGCTCTCCTTAAGTAATCTAATTATTCCACATTGTGAAGCTATTTGAAATTTAGGTTGGCAGTCAAAAGTAGCATAAAAGTGATCTCTAATTTTATTTTCAGAAGTGATGTTTATCTTCAAATGCCTTTCTGTAGCATTTCATCACTCTCTCCAAGTAAAACTGTTTCCTATTTTCATTAACTGCTAAATTAAAAAATAGTGACAATATGATTAGTTGACTTATGAAAGAAATTCTAATGCTTAAAAGTTAAATGACAAAATTATATTAAAGTTTTGAGAGCATCTGATACTACAGATACTTCTGAAAGCAAAGCACAATCCACATTAAAAATATCCCAGTCTTTAGAGTTCAAGATGGCAGTGTTGGAGCTGAACTTGCTCCTCTCATGGATGCAACAAATCTACAATGACATATGAAATAATTCATGCAGAAAGGGACTTGAAAACTGAATGAACAAAGAGTCCACAACAAAAGGGGGAAAGTATAGCATTAAGATGGTAGAAGAGGCAGAGAGACAGTCTTGCCAAGAAAAATGCAACAGTCCAAGCAGTGAATCCCAACTGAGTGGGATCACAAAGGGTTAGATTTTTCTCCTAACCAGCAAAGGATTCAGACTCCACATCAGGAATCCCAACTCCTAACCCTGTATGGGAAGGAACAGCCCCCAAAACACCTAAGTCAGAACTGCCTTTGAGTGTTTGTCTCCTGCAGAGGCATGGGTTAGCAGTGGCCTTCTGTGGGGACAGGGGCTCAGGCTGCAGCAGACCTGGGTCACACAACATTACCCAACATAAAGCCAAAAAGCAGATGACACACAAACTGCAGAACAATTATACTAAAGAAATCTCACACTGTTAAGAAAGCTCTAGGACCCACAACAGATTTCCCAACCTGGGGATCTGGTAAAGGGACTGAGAACCCCCAGGAAATTTGACTTAGGGCACCAGTGGGATTTGACTGCAGAACTTTCACAGGACTGGGGAAACAGATTCTTGGTGAGCACAAACAAAACCTTGCATGTACCAGAAGCCAGGATAAAAGAGCAGTGTCCCCACAAAAGACTGAGTAAGACTTGCCTGTGAGTGTCCATGAGTCTCCTATGGAGGCATGGGTCAATAGTTCAGCCTCAGGCCAAACAAGAGGGAGGGAAAACAGCTCCACCTATCAACAAAAAAAAAATTGTATTAAAGATTTATGGAGCATGGCTCCCCCCATCAGAATAAGACCCAGTTTTCCCCACAGTCAGTCTCTCCCTTCAGGAAGTTTCTTATCCTTATTCCAGAAGCCTCTTATCCTTATTCATCAGAGGGCAGCCAGAATGAAAACCACAATCACAGAAAACTAACCAGTGTGATCATATGGACCACAGCCTTGTCTAACTCAATGAAACTATGAGCCATCCCATGTAGGACCACCAAAGATGGACGGGTCATAGTGGAGAGTTCTGATAAAACGTGGTCCACTCGAGAAAGGAATGGCAAGTTGCTTCAGTATTCCCTTGAGAACCCCATGAACAACATAAAAAGGTAAAAATATATGACACTGAAAGATGAACTCCCCAGGTTGGTAGGTGCCCAATATGCTACTGGAGAAGAGAGGAGAAACAATTCCAGAAATAATGAAGAAACGAGGCCAAAGTGAAAACAACAGCCAACTCTGTATGTGACTGGTGATGGAAGTAAAGCCCGATGCTGAAAAGAACAAATTGCATAGGAACCTGGAATGAATTGCATAGAAATCTAGTCCATGAATCAAGGTAAATTGGAAGTGGTCAAACAGGAGATGGCAAGAGCGAACACCAACATTTTAGGAATCAGTGAACTAAAATAGACTGGAATTCAGTTCAGTTCAGTTCATTTGCTCAGGCGTGTCCAACTCTTTGTGATCCATGAACTGTAGCATGCCAGACCTCCCTGTCCATCACCAACTTCAGGAGTCTACTCAAACTCATGTCCATTGTGTTGGTGATGCTATCCAATCATCTCATCCTCTGTTGTCCCCTTCTCCTCTTTCCCTCAATCTTTACCAGCATCAGGGTCTTTTCAAATGAGTCAGCTCTTCACATCAGGTGGCCAAAGTATTGGAATTTTAGCTTCAAAATCAGTCCTTCCAATGAACACCCAGGACTGATCTCCTTTAGGATGGACTGGTTGGATCTCCTTGAAGTCCAAGGGACTCTCAAGAGTCTTCTTCAACACCACAGTTCAAAAGCATCAATTCTTCAGTGCTCAGATTTCTTCACAGTCCAACTCTCACATCCATACATGACCACTGGAAAAACCATAGCCTTCACTAGACGGACTTCTGTTGGCAAAGTAATGTCTCTGCTTTTTAATATGCTGTCTAGGTTGGTCATAACTTTTCTTCCAAGGAGCAAACGTCTTTTACTTTCATGGCTACACTCACCATCTGCAGTGATTTTGGAGCCCCTCAAAATAAATTATGCCACTATTTCCACTGTTTCCCCATCTATTTGCCATGAAGTGATGGGACCAGGTGCCATAAGCATAGTTTTCTGAATGTTGAGTGTTAAGCCAGCTTTTCCATTCTCCTCTTTCACTTTCATCAAGAGGCTCTTTAGTTCTTCTTCTCTTTCTGTCATGAGTGTTGTGTTGTCTACATATTTGAGATTATTAATTTTTCTGGCAATGTTGGTTCCAGCTTGTGCTTCATCCAGTCCAGCATTTCTCATGATGTACTCTGTGTACATAATTCAGATGACCATTATATCTAGTACTGCGGGCAAGAATCCCTTAAAAGAAATGGAGTAACCACACAGTCAACAAAATAGTATGAAATGCAGTACATGGGTGCAATCTCAAAAATGAAAAAATGATTTCTGTTCATTTCCAAGGCAAATCATTCAATATCAAAGTAATCCACGTCTGTGCCCCAAACAGTAAACCTGAAGAACTGAAGTTGAATGGTTCTATGATGATGTACAAGACCTCCTAGAACTAACACCAAAAGAAGATGTCCTTTTCATGATAGGGGACTGGAATGCAAAAGTAGGAAGTCAAGAGATATCCAGAGTAACAGGCATGGTTGGCCTTGGAGTGCAAAATGAAACATGGCAAAGTCTAACAGAATTCTGGCGTGAAAATGCACCAGTCATAACAAACACCCTCTTCCAACAACACAAGAGACGACTCTACACATGGACATCACCAAATGGTCAATACCGAAATCAACTGATTATATTTTTTACAGCCGAAGATGGAATGCTAATACGGTCAGCAAAATCAAGACTAGGAGCTGACTGTGACTCATATCATGAACTCCTTATTGCAAAATTCAGACTTAAACTGAAGAAAGTAGGGAAAACCGCTAAACTCTTGAGGTATGACCTAAATCAAATCCCTTATGATTATACAGTGGGATGACAAATAGATTCAAGGGATTAGATCTGATAGACAGAGTGCCTGAAGAACTATGGACAGAACTCAATTTCATTGTAAAGGAGGAGGCAGTGATCAAGACCAGCCCAAGAAAAATAAATGCAAAAAGGCAAAATGGTTGTCTGAGGAGGCCTTACAAATAGATAAGAAAAGAAGAGAAGTGAGAGGCAAGGGGAAAAAAAAAAAAACAACAACAAACAACAACATCCATCTAAATGCAGAGTTCCAAAGAATACCAGGAAGAGGTAAGAAAGCCATCATCAGTAATCAATGCAAATAAATAGAGGAAAACAATATTATTGGAAAGACTAGATATCTCTTCAAGAAAACTAGAGATACCAAGGGAACATTTCATGAAAAGATGGGCACAATAAAGGACAGACATTATATGGACATAACAGAATGAGAAGATAGTAAGAAGAGGGGGCAAGAAGACACAGAACTATACAAAAAAAAAAGCTTAATGATGCAGATAACCAAGATATTGTGATCACTCACATAGAGCCAGGCATTCTGGAATCTGAAGTCAAGTGGGCCTTAGAAAGCATCACTACAAACAAAGGTAGTGGAGGTTATGGAGTTCCAGCTGAGCTATTTCAAATCCTAAAAGATGATGCTGTTAAGTGCTGCACTCAAGATGCCAGCAAATATGGAAATCTCAGCAGTGGCCACAGAACTGGAAAAGATCAGTTTTCCTTACAACCTCAAAGAAAGGCAATGCCAGAGAATGCTCAAACTACAACACAATTGAACACATCTCTCATGCTATCAAAGTAATGCTCAAAATTCTTCAAGTCAGGCATTAATAGTACATGAATTGTGAGCTTCCAAATGTTCAAGCTGGTTTAGAAAAGGCAGAGAAACCAGAGATCAAATTGACATTATCCATTGGATCATCAAAAAAGCAAGAGAGTTTCAAAAAACCATCTACTTCTGTTTTAATGACTATGCCAAAGCCTTTGACTGGGTGGATAACAGCAAACTGTGGAAAATTTTTAGAGTTGGGAATATCAGACCACCTGACCTGCCTCCTGAGAAATCTGTGTGCAAGTCAAGAAACAACAGTCAGAACTGGACATGGAACAACAGACTTTTTCCAAATCAGGAAAAGAGTACAGCAAGGTTGGATATTGTCACCCTGCTTATTTAACTTACATGCTGAGTACATCATTCAAAATACTGGGCTGGTTGAAGCACAAGCTGGAATCAAGTTTTCTGGGAGAAATAGCAATAACCTCACATATTAAAATGACACCACCCTTATGGCAGAAAGTGAAGAACTATAGAGCATCTTTATGAAAGTAAAAGTGGAGAGTGAAAAAATATGCTTAAAACTCAACATTCAGAAAAGTAAGATCATGGCATCCGGTCCCCTCACTTCATGGCAAATAGATGCAGGAAACAGTGGAAACAGTGACAGACTTTATTTTGGGGGGCTCCAAAATCGTTGCAGATATTGACTGTAGTCATGAAATTAGAACACTCTTGCTCCTTGGAAGAAAAGTTTTGACTAACCTAGACATCATATTAAAAAGCAGAGACATTTCTTTGCCAACAAAGGTCCGTCTAGTCAAAGCTATGTTTTTTTCCAATAGTCATGTATGGATATGAGAGTTGGACTATAATGAAAACTGTGCATGGAAGAATTGATGCTTTTGAACTGTGCTGTTGGAGAAGACTCTTGAGAGTCCTTTGGACTGTAAGAAGATCCATCCAGTCCATCCTAAAGGATATCAGTCCTGAATATTTATTGGAAGAATTGATGGTGAATCTGAGACTCCAATACTTTGGCCACCTGATGTGAAGAGCTGACCCATTGAAAAAACCCTAATGCTGGGAAAGATTGAAGGCAGAAGGACAAGGGGACGCAGAGGATGAGATGGTTATTTGGTATCACTTAGTCTATGGACATTAGTTTGAGTAAGGTCTGGGGGTTGGTGCTGGGCAGGGAACCTGTCGTGCTGCAGTACACGGAGTCATAAGGAATTGGACACAACTGAATGACTGATCTGAACTGAAGGAACCTTAATAGCATGGTTCAGAATAACCAACAGATGATGGAAGAATTAAAAAAGGAAATCAAAATATGTATAGAATCAAATGAAAATATAAACATGACAAATGTATGAGATTCAGTAAAAGCAGTGCTAAGAGGATGGTTCATAGCAATAAAAACTTTTTAAAATTTAATTTATTTTAATTGGAGGCTAATTAGTTTACAATATTGTATTGGTTTTGCCATACATCAACAAGAATCCACCACGGGTGTACACGTGTTCCCCATCCTGAACCCCCACTCCTACCTCCTTCCCCATACCATCCCTCTGGGTCATCCCAGTGCACCAGCCCCAAGCATCCTGTATCCTGCATTGAACCTGGACTGGCGATTCATTTCTTATATGATATCATACATGTTTCAATGCCATTCTCCCAAATCATCCCACACTCCCCTTCTCCCACAGAGTCCAAAAGATTGTTCTATACATCTGTGTCTCTTTTGCTGTCTTGCATACAGGGTTATCATTACCATCTTTCTAAATTCCATATATATGTGTTAGTATACTGTATTGGTGTTTTTCTTTCTGGCTTACTTCACTCTGTATAATAGGCTCCAGTTTTATCCACCTCCTCAGAACTGATTCAAATGTATTCTTTTTAATGGCTGAGTAATACTCCATTCTGTACATGTACCACAGCTTTCTTATCCATTCATCTGTTGACATTGCTTCTATGTCCTGGCTATTATAAACAGTGCTGTGATGAACATTGGGGTGCACCTGTCTCTTTCAATTCTGATTTCCTCAGTGTGTATGCCCAGCAGTGGGATTGCTGGGTTGTATGGCAGCTCTATTTCCAGTCTTTTAAAGGAATCTCCACACTGTTCTCCATAGTGGCTGTACTAGTTTGCATTCCCACCAACAGTGTAAGAGGGTTCCCTTTTCTCCACACCCTTTCCAGCATTTATTGCTTATAGACTTTTGGATCGCAGTCATTCTGACTGGCATGAAATGGTACCTCACTGTGATTTTGATTTGCATTTCTCTGATAATGAGTGATGTTGAGCACCTTTTCATGTGTTTGTTAGCCATCTGTATGTCTTCTTTGGAGAAATGTCTATTTAGTTCTTTGGCCCATTTTTTGATTGGGTCATTTATTTTTCTGGAATTGAGCTGCAGGTGTTGCTTATATATTTTTGAGATTAGTTATTTGTCAGTTGCTTCATTTGCTATTATTTTCTCCCATTCCGAAGGCTGTCTTTTCAACTTGCTTATAGTTTTCTTTGTTGTGCAGAGGCTTTTAAGTTTAATTAGGTCCCATTTGCTTATTTTTGCTTTTATTTCCAGTATTCTGGGGGTGCGTCATAGAGGATCCTGCTGTAATTTATGTTGTAGAGTGTTTTGCCTATGTTCTCCTCTAGAAGTTTTATAGTTTCTGGTCTTACGTTTAGATCTTTAATCCATTTTGAGTTTATTTTTGTTAATGGTGTTAGAAAGTGTTCTAGTTTCATTCTTTTACAAGTGGTTGACAAGTTTTCCCAACTTTACTATATTCTTTTACAAGTGGTTGACCAGCACCACTTGTTAAAGAGATTGTCTTTAATCCATTGTGTATTCTTGTCTCCTTTGTCAAAGATAAGGTGTCCATAGGTGTGTGGATTTATCTCTGGGCTTTCTATTTTGTTCCATTGATCTATATTTCTGTCTTTGTGCCAGTACCATACTCTCTTGATGACTGTGGCTTTGTAGTAGAGTCTGAAGTCAGGCAGGTTGATTCCTCCAGTTCCATTCTTCTTTCTCAAGATTGCTTTGCTACTCGAGGGTTTTTGTATTTCCATACAAATTGTGAGATTATTTGTTGTAGCTCTGTGAAAAATACCATTGGTAGCTTGATAGGGATTGCATTGAATCTATAGATTGCTTTGGATAGTATACTCATTTCCATTATATTGATTCTTCCAATCCATGAACATGGTATATTTCTCCATCTATTAGTGTCCTCTTTGATTTCTTTCACTAGTGTTTTATAGTTTTCTATATATAGGTCTTTAGTTTCTTTAGGTAGATACATTCCTAAGTATTTTATTCTTTTCCTTGCAATGGTGAATGGAATTGTTTCCTTAATTTCTCTTTCTGTTTTCTCATTGTTAGTGTATAGGAATGCAAGGGATTTCTGTGTGTTGATTTTATATCCTGAAACTTTACTATATTCATTAGCTCTAGCAATTTTCTGGTGCAGTCTTTAGGGTTTTCTATGTAGAGGATCATGTCATCTGCAAACAGTGAGAATTTTACTTCTTCTTTTACAATTTGGATTCCTTTTATTTCTTTTTCTGTTCTGATTGCTGTGGCCAAAACTTCCAAAACTATGTTGAATAGTAGTGGTGAAAGTGGGCATCCATGTCTTGTTCCTGACTTTAGGGAAAATGCTTTCAATTTTTCACCATTGAAGATAGTGTTTGCTGTGGGTTTGTCATATATAGCTTTTATTATGTTGAGGTATGTTCCTTCTATTCCTGCTTTCTTGAGAATTTTTATCATAAATGGATGTTGAACTTTGTCAAAGCATTTCTCTGCATCTATTGAGATAATCATATGTCTTTTATTTTTCAATTTGTTAATGTGGTGTATTACATTGACTGATTTGTGGATATTGAAGAAACCTTGCATCCCTGGGATAAAGCCCACTTGGTCATGGTGTATGATCATTTTAATTTGTTGTTTGATTCTGATTTCTAGAATTTTGTTAAGGATTTTTGCATCTATGTTCATTAGTGATATTGGCCTGTAGTTTTCTTTTTTTGTGGCATCTTTGTCAGGTTTTGGTATTAGGGTGATGGTGGCTTCATAGAATGAGTTTGGAAGTTTACCTTCCTCTGCAATTTTCTGGAAGAGTTGAGCAGGATAGGTGTTCTCTAAATTTATAAATTTTTGATAGAATTCAGCTGTGAAGCCATCTGGACCTAGGCTTTTGTTTGCTGGAAGATTTCTGACTACAGTTTCAATTTCTGTGCTTGTGATGGTTCTGGTAAGATTTTCTATTTCTTCCTGGTTCAGTTTTGGAAAGTTGTACTTTTCTAAGAATTTGTCCATTTCTTCCACGTTGTCCATTTTATTGGCGTATAATTGCTGATAGTAGTCTCTTTTGATCCTTTGTATTTCTGTGTTGTCTGTTGTGATCTCACCATTTTCATTTCTAATTTTATTGATTTTATTTTTCTCTCTTTGTTTCATGATGAATCTGGCTAATTGTTTGTCAATTTTATTTATCCTTTCAAAGAACCAGCTTTTGGCTTTGATGATTTTTGCTATGGTCTCTTTTGTTTTGTTTTGTTTTTGTTTTTTGTTTCGCATTTATTTCTGCCCTAATTTTTAAGATTTCTTTCCTTCTACTAACCCTGAGGTTCTTCATTTCTTCCTTTTCTAGTTGCTTTAGGTGTAGAGTTAGGTTATTTATTTGACTTTTTTCTTGTTTCTTGAGGTATGCCTGTATTGCTATGAACTTTCCCCTTAGCACTGCTTTTACAGTGTCCCACAGGTTTTGGGTTGTTGTGTTTTCATTTTTATTCATTTCAATGCATATTTTGATTTCTTTTTTGATTTCTTCTGTGATTTGTTGGTTATTCAGCAGCGTGTTGTTCAGCCTCCATAGGTTGGAATTTTTAATAGTTTTTCTCCTGTAATTGAGATCTAATCTTACTGCATTGTGGTCAAAAAAGATGCTTGGAATGATTTCATTTTTTTTTAATCTACCAAGGCTAGATTTATGGCCCAGAATGTGATCTCTCCTGGAGAAGGTTCCGTGTGTGCTCGAGAAAAAGGTGAAATTCATTCTTTTGGGGTGAAATGTCTTATAGATATCAATTAGGTCTAACTGGTCTATTGCATAATTTAAAGTTTGTGTTTCCTTGTTAATTTTCTGTTTAGTTGATCTATCCATATGTGTGAATGGGGTACTAAAGTCTCCCACTATTATTGTGTTATTGTTAATTTCCCCTTTCATACTTGTTAGCATTTGTCTTACTTATTGTGGTGCTCCTATGTTGGGTGCATATATATTTATAATTGTTATATCTTCTTCTTGGGTTCATCCTTTGATCATTATGCAGTGTCCTTCTTTGTCTCTCTTTCACAGCCTTTGTTTTAAAGTCTATTTTATTTGATATGAGTATTGCTACTCCTTATTTCCTTTGGTCTCTATTTGCATGGAATATCTGTTTCCAGCCCATCACTTTCAGTTCGTATGTGTCCCCTGTTTTGAGGTGGGTCTCTTGTAGACAACATATATATGGGTCTTTTTTTTTTTTTTTTTTTGTAACCATTCAGCCAGTTTTTGTCTTTTGACTGGGGCATTCAACCCATTTACGTTTAATGTAATTATTGATAAGTATGCTCCTGTTGCCATTTACTTTATTGTTTGGGGTTTGAGTTTATGCACCATTTTTGTGTTTCCTGTCTAGAGAGTATCATTTAACATGTGTTGGAGAGCTGGTTTGGTGTTGCTGAATTCTCTCAGCTTTTGCTTGTCTGTAAAGCATTTGATTTCTCCTTTATATTTGAATGAGATCCTTGCTAGGTACACTAATCTGGGCTGTAGGTTATTTTATTTCATCACTTTAAGTATGTCTTGCCATTCCCTCCTGGCCTGAAGATTTTCTATTGAAAGATCAGCTGTTATCTTTATGGGAATCCCCTTGTGTGGTATTTGTTGTTTTTCCCTTGCTGCTTTTAATATTTGTTCTTTGTATTTGATCTTTGTTAATTTGATTAATAAGTGTTGATAAAACACCAAGGGTGTTTCTCCGTGGGTTTATCCTGTTTGGTACTCTCTGAATTTCTTCAACTTGAGTGATTATTTCCTTCCCTATTTTAGGGAAGTTTTCAACTATTATCTCTTCAAGTATTTTCTCATGGTCTTTCTTTTTGTCTTCTTCTTCTGGGACTCCTATGATTCGAATGTTGGAGCGTTTAATATTGTGCTGGAGGTCTCTGAGATTGTCCTAATTTCTTTTAATTAGTTTTTCTTTTTTCCTCTCTGATTCATTTATTTCTACCATTCTATCTTCTACTCCACTAATCCTATCTTCTGCCTCTGTTATTCTACTATTTGTTGCCTCCAAAGTGTTCTTTATTTCATTTATGGCATTATCCATTATCTATTGACACTTTTTTAGTTCTTCGAGGTCTTTGTTAAACCTTTCTTGCGTCTTCTTTGTCTCCAGGTTATTTATCTGTGATTCCATTTTGATTTCAAGATTTTGAGTCATTTTCACTATCATCATTTGGAATTCTTTATCAGGTAGATTCCCTATCTCTTTCTTTTTTGTTTGGTTTTGTGGGCATTTATCCTGTTCCTTTACCTGATGGGTTTTCCTCTGTCTCTCCATCTTGTTTATATTGCTGAGTTTGGGGCGGCCTTTTTGTATTCTGGCAGTTTGTGGAGTTCTCTTTACTGTGGAGTTTCCTCACTGTGGGTGGGATTGAACGGGTGGCTTGTCAAGATTTCTTGGTTAGGGAAGCTTGTGTCAGTGTTCTGGTGGATGGAGCTGGACTTCTTCTCTCTGGAGTGCAATGAAGTGTCTAATAACGAGTTATAAGATGTCAGTGGTTTTGGAGTAACTTTGGGGAGCCTGTATATTGAAGCTCAGGGCTGTGCTCCTGTGTTGCTGGAGAATTTGTGTGGTATGTCTTGCTCTGGAACTTATTGGGCCTTGGGTGGTGCTTGGTTTCAATGTAGGTATGCAGGCATTTGATGAGCTCCTGTTGATTAATGTTCTCTGGAGTCAGGAGTTCTCTGGTGTTCTCAGGATTTGTCCTTAAGCCCCCTGCTTCTGGTTTTCAGTCTTATTTTTACAGTAGTCTCAAGACTTCTTCTATACAGCACCATTGATAAAACATCTAGGTTAAAGATGAAAAGTTTCTCCACAGTGAGGGACACCCAGAGAGGTTCACAGAGTTACATGGAGAAGAGAAGAGTGAGGAGGGAGTTAGAAGTGACCCCAATGAGATGAGGTGGAATCAAAAGAGGAGATAGCAAGCTAGCCAGTAATCACTTCCTTATGTGTGCTCCACAGTCTGGACCGCTCAGAGATGTTCACAGAGTCATACAGAGAAGAGAAGAGGGAGGAAGGAGACAGAGGTGGCCAGGAGGATAAAAGTGGGGAATGAAAAGGAGAGAGACAGATCCAGCCAGTAATCAGTCCCCTAAGTGTTCTCCACTGTCCAGGACACACTGGTGATTCACAGAGTTTGGTAGAGAAGACAAGGGGGAGAGAGGAGACAGAGGCGACCTGGTGGAGAAAAAGGAGAGTCCAAAGGGGGAGAGAGAAGTCAAGCTAATAATCTCACTCCCAAGTAAAAATGGGTACTGAAGATTGGGTTCTTAAAGGTACAAAATTGATAACAAATACCAAAAAGCAAAGATTAAAAATCTAGAGTAGATGTTGGATTTTCAAAAATACAATATTAAAGAAAAGAAGATGAAAAAAAAAAAAAAAAACAAGACAAAGTCACAAAAAATT
Source organism: Bos indicus x Bos taurus (assembly GCF_003369695.1). Classification (NCBI taxonomy): domain Eukaryota; kingdom Metazoa; phylum Chordata; class Mammalia; order Artiodactyla; family Bovidae; genus Bos; species Bos indicus x Bos taurus. The sequence goes on from NC_040094.1 coordinate 94,816, forward strand.
ATATATATAGTTTGCTTTAAAAAATAGGGTCTTTTTTTGGCAAAGTAATAGTAGGTTATAAAAATGAAAATTAAAGGAGTAATAGAGGATTTAAAATTTAAAAAAAGAATGATCATAAAAATAGTAAAAATATATCTAGGACTTTCTCTGGTGTTGTTGTGGGCATTGTGGGGTCAGTTCATTTTCAGAAAGTTCCTTGTTCCGTCTTATATTTCTCAAGATCTATAGGCCCCTACCTATGTAGTCGGTACTATCTACAGGGTTTTAATCTACTGCACCTGTCACTTCCAAGGTGGTTCCCTCTGTTTTAGCTTCTTCTGTTTGTTGGTCTCTTTAGTGTCTGATTTCTGCCCTAACACAAGGGGGGCGGTGGTGGACACTTTTTTTTAGGCTCACTTGTTCAGTCGTGCTGTAGAGAGGGAGGGCCGGTGCAAACAAATAACACTAACATGTGCTCACAGTGTCTCAGCCACAGTGGGCCTGCCCCTGCTCATGGCGCATGTGCCCTCCCTGCCCACACTGCTCAGGCTGTAGGTTGCTCTACCGGGAACCATCCAAGGCCAGCCCTGGGCTTCATACACCTCCCAGGTGTAAGCCGCTCAGGTTCAAGCATTCGGGTAGTCCTCAGAGGCTCAGACTCGGTTAGGCCTGCGTTTTGTGCCCTTCCCAGATCTGAGCAGCTCAGGTAATGAGGTGTTCAGCGAGCGCAGTTGCTGCGACTTATCGCCTCCCCCGTCCTTGCCGCTCGGTTTTCTGGGTGTACAGCTGGCACACCTTCTCAGGCGGATGTTGACTATCCAGAATCTCAAGAAGTCTTAATTAACAAAGAAGCCTGCTTGCAGTTTGATAGATAATGTCTCTCTGGGGCTGAAGTTGCCCCCTTCTGGCTCTGGCTGCCTGTCACGGGAGGGGGATGGTCTGCAGCAGGCTAGTTCTCTTCAGTCCTTTGTTCTGTGCACAGGCCTGGCAGTGTATTAGGTTAGGACTATTCATATGGTAGTTATCCCACAGTCTGGTTTGCTAGCCCAAATTAGTTAGCTCAGATCGCCCTCGGAGCATTCAGGCCTGGTCCTTACTCTAAGCAATGCAGCCTGCGCCTTCCTGCCCAGCCCCTCTTGCTAGTGGCGAGTGCAGACATCTATGCTGCTTCTCCGCTGGGGGAGTTACCACTGGGCTCGTAATCTGTTGGTTTTAATTATTTATTTATATTTCCTCCCTGTTATGTTGCCCTCTATGCTTCCAAGGCTCACCACAGACTTGGCAGTGAGAGTGTTTCCTGGTGTTTGTAAACTTCTCGCTTTTTAAGTCTCCCTTCCCAGCAGTGAGCTCCATTCCTATCTCTTTTGTTTCTTCTTTTGTCTTTTATATTTTTTCCTACTTCCTTTCAAAGACAATGGGCAGCTTTTCTGGGTGCCTGATGTCCTCTGCCAGCATTCAGCAGTTGTTTTGTGGAATTTACTCAGAGTTTAAATGTTCTTTTGATGAATTTGTGCAGGAGAAAGTGGTCTCCCCATCCTATTCCTCCCCCATCTTCTCTTCCAATCAGCAATACAACCTCATCTCATGAAGCAAGAGAGACATCAAATAAATAGCCTAACTTTACATGTAAGTCAACTAGAAAAAGGAGAAATGAAAAAACCCAAAGTTAGTAGATGGAAAGACATGAAAATCAGAGTGAAATAAGTAAAAAAGAAACAAAGGGGACTGTAGCAAATATCAGCAAAACTAAAAGTTGGTTCTTTGAGAAGATAAATAAAATGGACAAACCATTACCCAGACTCATCAAGAAAAAGAGGGAGAAGAATCCAACCAGCAGAATTAGAAATGAAAATGGAGAAATCACAACAGACAGCACAGAAACACAAAGGATCATAAGAGAGGAGTATCAGCAACTACATGCTAATAAAATGGGAAACTTGGAAGAAATGGATGAATTCTTAGAAAAGTATAACTTTCCAAAACTGAACCAGGAAGAAGTAGAAAATCTTAACAGACCCATCACAAAGATGGAAATAGAAATGGCAATAAACAATCTTCCAACTAACAAAACTGAAGGACCAGATGGCTTCATAAGTGAAATCTACCAAAAATTTAGAGAACAGCTAAGACCTATCTTACTCAAACTTTGCCATAAAATTGCAGAGGGAGGTAAACTCTCAAACCCATTCTATGAGGCCACCATCACCGTAATACAAAAACCAGACAAAGATGCCACAATAAAAGAAAACTACAGCCCAATATCACTGATTAACCTAGGTGCAGAAATCCTCAACAAAATTCTAACAAACAGAATCCAACAACATATTGAAAAGATCATTCATCATGACCAAGTGGGCTTTGTGCCAGGGATGCAACGATTCTTCAATTTTCACAAATCAATCAATGTGATACACCACACTAACAAATTGAAAGATAAAAACCATAAGATTATCTCAATAGATGTATAGAAAGCCTTTGAAAAAATTCAACATCCATTTATGATTAAAAACATTCCAGAAAGCAGGCAAAGAGGGAACATATCTCAACATAATAAAAGTCATATATGATAAACCCACAGCAAACATTATCCTCAGTGGCAAAAAATTGAAAGCATTTCCTCTAAAGTCAGGAACAAGACAAGTGTTCCCACTCTTACCACTACTATTCAACATAGTTTTGGAATTTTTAGCTACAACAATCAAAGAAGAATGAATAAAAGTAATCCAGATTGGAAAAGAAGTAAAATTCTCGTTGTTGGCAGATGACATGATCTTCTATATAGAAAACCTTAAACACACCACCAGAAAATTACTAGATCTAATAAATGAATATGGTGAAGTTGCAGGATATAAAATTAATACAGAGAAACCCCCTGCATTTATATACACTAGCAATAAGAAAACAGAAAGAGAAATTAAGGAACAATCCTATTCACCATTGCAATGAAAAGAATAAAATACTTAGGAATAAATTTACATAAAGAAGCAAAAGATCTATATATAGAAAACTATAAAACACTGATGAAACAAATCAAAGATCAGAAAAATAGATGGAGAAATATGTTATCTTTATGGATTGGAAGAATAAATATAGTGAAAATGAGTGTACTACCCAAAGAAATCTATAGATTCAATGCAATCCCTAGCAAGCTACCAATGGTATTTTTCACAGAATTAGAATAAATAATTTCACAATTTGTATGGAAACACAAATAAACCTCGAATAACCAAAGCAATCTGGAGAAAGAGCAATGGGACTGGAGGAATCAACCTGCCTGACTTCAGGCTATACTACAAAGCTACAGTCATCAAGACAGTATAGTACTGGAACAAAGACAGAAATATAGATAGATCAATGGAACAAAACAGAAAGCCCAGAGATAAATCCACACACCAATGGATAACTTATCTTTGACAAAAGAGACAAAAATATACAATGGAGAAAAAAGTAATCTCTTTAACAAGTGGTGCTGGGAAAACTGGTCAACCATCTGTAAAAGAATGAAACTAAAGCACTTTCTAACACCATACACAAAAATGAACTCAAAATGGATTAAAGATCTACCTGTAAGACCAGAAACTTTAAAACTCCTAGAGGAAAACATAGGCAAAACACTCTTCACTATAAATCACTATTACTCACCTCCCAGAATAATGTAAATAAAAGCAAAAATAAACAAATGGGACCTAAATAAACTTAAAACCTTTTGCACAACGAAGGAAACTGTAAGAAAGGTGAGAAGGAAGCCTTTATAATGGGAGAAAATAATAGAAAATTAAACAACTCACAAAGAATTAATCTCCAGTTACAAGCAGCTCATGCAACTCAATACCAGAAAAATAAACAACCCAATCAAAAAATGGGCCAAAGAAGTAAACAGGCATTTCTCCAAAGAAGACATACTGATGGCTAACAAACACATGAAAAGATGTTCAACCTCACTCATTATCAGAGAAATACAAATGGAAACAACAATGAGGTACCATCTCATGCTGATCAGAATGGCTGCCATCAAAAAGGCTATAAACAATAAATGCTGGAGAAGGGTGTGGAGAAGAGGAAATCCTTTTACACTGTTGGTGGGAATGCAAACTTGTACAGCCACTATGGAGAACATTGTGAAGATTCCTTAAATAACTGAAAATAGAACTGACATACCACCCAGCAGTCTCACTGCTGGGCATACACACCAAGGAAACCAGAATTTGAAAGAGATATGTGTATCCCATTGTTCATTGTAGCCCTGTTTACATTAGCTAGGGCATGGAAGCAACCTAGATGTCCATGGGTAGATGAATAGATAAGAAAGCTGTGGTACATATACACAATGGAATATTACTCAGCTATAAAAAAGAACATTTGAGTCAGTGATAATGAGGTAGATGAAACTGGAGCCTATTATAGAGGGTGAAGTTAACTATAAAGAAAATCACCAATACAGTATAATGCATGTATATGGAGTTTAGAAATATGATAACAATGATCCTATATGCAAGACAGCAAAAGAGACACAGAGGTAAAGAACAGAGTTTTGGACTCTGTGGGAGAAGGCAAGGGTGGGATGATTTGGAAGAATAAAATTGAAACATGTATATACCACATTTGAAATAGTTGGCCAGTGCTTGTTTGATGCATGAAACAAAGCATTCAAATCCAGTGCACTGGGACAACCAAGAGGGATGGGATGGGAAGGAAGGTGGCAGGGGTGTTCAGGATGGGTGGATACATGTACACTTGTGGCTGATTCATGTCAATGTAGAGAAATAAAGAACTAAAAAAATATTTCAAAAATTCATGAAGGAAAGTTTTCCTAATCTTGGGAATGTCATAGGAGTCCAGGTTGAGGAAACCCAGAAAGTTCCAAGTTAGATGAAGCCAATGAGATATACTACAAGACATATTATAATTAAAGGAGTAATTAAGAGGGACTCTGAACAGCAGTAAGTGAAGAATAACTTGTTATATTTAAGGAAAACTCCATAAAGTTTTCAGAAGACTTTTCAGCAGAAAATTTACAAGCCAGAAGGGAGCAACATGATTTACTAAAAAAACTGAAGGAAAAAGGAATCAAGCAAGAATTATTTACCTAACAAAATTATCATTCAGAATTGAAGGAGCTGTAAAGAGGTTCCCAGATGTATAAAACCTAAAGAAGTGTGTAATCACTAAACTAACCCTACAAGATATGTTAAAGGGAGTTCTTTAAGCTGAAATAATTGCAAATAAAAATATAGAAAAGTAAAAATCTCACTGGAAAAGGCAAATATATAGTAAAGGTGGTAGATTAGATCACTTATAAAGTAAGCATGAAGATTATAAGAAAACAGTAGTAAAGTTAAGTTACAAGGATGTGTAAAATAAAAAGACATAAAGTATGCCATTGCAGGCATAAAACATGATGGAGGATGAATAAAAAAAATAGCTTTGGAATGTGCTACCAATTTAAACTACTACTAATATAGAATATTAAATGTGAACCTCACAGAAACCGTAATAAAAAAATTTATAGCAAATACAAAAAAAAAAAGTGAAAGGAATCTAAACTTGGCATTAAAAAAAAAAAAAAAAAACACAAGAGAAGAAAGAAAAAGAGGAAAGGAACAGAGAGGGAAAAGAAAAATAGAAGACAATTTAAAAATGTTGATAGGTATTGGCAAATTTTGTACATTATATTTATACCTGGAAATAATTACTATAAATATAGATGTACAAAATTTGCCAACCAAAAGGAATACAGTGGTTGAATGGATAAACAATTCTGTCAATATATTGCCCACAAGAACTCACTTCAGAAGAAAGGTTACACACAAACTGAAGGTGAAATAATGGAAAAAAAAAAAAGTAAATGGAAAGGACAAGAAAGCTGGAGTAGTCAGACAAAATAGACTTTAAAATGAAAGCTATAACAAAAGGAAAAAAGATATTTAAAATATTATAAATGGCTCAATCTAGCAAGAAGATATAACATTTATAAACATTTATGCATCCAACAGATTAATGCCAGGATATATAAAACACACATGGATTTAATGCAAGAAATTGAAAGCAATACAATAACAGTAAAAAGTATTAATATTGCACCTACATCACTGGATGTATCATCCAGACAGATAATGAATAAGCAGGCATTAGGTTGAATAATATGCTAAATCACACTGACTAATAGATGTAGCAGAGTGTTAGTTGCTCAGTCATGTCCAACTTTTTGCAACCCAGTGGACTGTAGCCTATCAGGCTGCTCTGTCCATGGAGTTCTCCAGGTAAGAATACTGGAATGGGTTACTGCTCCCTTCTCCAGGGGGATCTTCCTGACCCAGGGATCAAACCTGTGCCTCCCACATTGTGGGCAGATTCTTTACCATTTGAGCCACCAGGCAACTACAGAACATTTTATTTAAAAGTAGCAGAATACACATGCTTTTCAAGGACATATAGCAAATTCTTCAACAACACATATTAGTTCACAAAACATCTCAAAACAATTCAAGAATTTTAAAATAACATCAAGTGTTTTCTGTGACCAAAATAGTATGAAACTAGAAATCAATGAAAGGAAAGAATATAGGAGAATTCACAAATATGTGGGGATTAAACAAGATGTGACTGAACAACAAAGGGGTCATCAAAGAAATCAAAGGATAAATCAAAACATTTCTAGAGATAAATTAAAACAGAATTATAGCATACCAAATTATATTAACGCAGCAAAAGTAGTTCTAAGAGGGAAGTTGTTAGTAATGCAGGCCTGCCTCAAGAAATAAATAAAAAGATTCCAAGTAAATAAAATAATTTTGCACCTAAAGAAATTAGAAAAAGAACAGAAAAAGTTCAGAATTAGTTAAAAAAAAGTAAGAAAGAGGAATAAAATGAAAGTAAAAATGAGAGTGAAAATAAAGATTGAAAAAAGAAAATAGAAAGGTTTGATGTTACTGATATTTGCTTCTTTAAAAATATAAGCAAAAATCAACAGGCCTTTAGCCAGACTAACCAAAGAAAAAAGAAAATTCAAATAAAATCAGAAAGAAAAAGAAGTTACAACTGATACCACAGAAATGCAAAGAATCATGAGAAATTACTAAAATAATTATGCACTACGGAAATTATACAGTCTAGAAGAAATGGAATTCTAAATTCCTACAAATACACAGTCTTTCAAAACTAACTCATGAAGGAAAGGAAAATATAAATAGGACACTTACTCAAAAATAGATTGAAAGAGTAATCTAAAATTCCCCAACAAGAAAAACTTCAGGACCAAAGGACCTCACTGGCAAATTCTATAATTTATATATATATATATATATATATATATACACATACATACAAAGATTTTATATGTTTTCTTGAGCTTTTCCAAAAACTTGAAGAGGAGGAAAATCTTCCAAACTCAATTTATGTAGAGAGCATTATGCTGGTCTCAAAATCAGACAAGGATATCTCAAGAAAAGAAACCTGATAAACATTTGCAAAAATATTCAATGAAGTATTAACAAAGTGAATCCAACAATACGTAAATGAATCATGCACCATTTTAAAGTGCAACTGTTTTGGGATGCATAGATGGTTCAACATCTGCAAATCAATCAAAGTGAAACAACACATTAACAAAAGAAAAGATAAAAATCATATGGTCATCTCAATAGGTATGGGAAAAGCATTTGACAAAATCAAACAGCCATTTATGATAAAACTTCAAAAACCAGCTATCAAAGGAATATGCTTCAATAAAATAAAGGCCATATATTACAATTCCCTAGCTATCACCATCCTCAACAGTTAAAAGCTAAAAGATTTTTTTCTAAAATCAGGAACAAGATAAGAATGCCCACTGTTATCATTTTCATTCCATATGCAATGCAATGAAATGTTTTTCATTCCATATGCAATTGTTGGACTCAGTTTGCTAATAGGATTGGAAGTCCTATCCACATCAATTGGAGAAGAAAAGGGAATTAAAAACATTAAAATAGGAAAAGATTAATTAAAACTCACAAAATTAAATATACAGAAATCTGTTTTGTTTTTCTCTGTACCTATACAAACTATCATAAAGAGAAATTAAGAAAATAATCTGTTTACAATTGTATCAAATGTAATCAAGGTAGTGAAATATCTGATACCAAAATTTTTAAAACACTAGTGAAAGAAATTGAAGAAGACATAAATAAATTAAAAGATACTCTGTGTCCATGAATTGAAATAATTCATTATTGTTAAAATGTCCATACCTTCCAAAGCAATTTGAAGACTCAATGCAGTCAATATAAATATTTCAATGACATATGTCACAAAAATTGAGCAGGTGATTATAAATTGGTTATGGAATCACAAAAGATCACAAATAGTCAAAACATTCTTGAGAAAGAAGTACAAAGCTGAGGACATTAAGCTCCCTGATTTTCAACTATATTACAAATCTATAGCAATCAAAATTGACATATATACAGATGAATGGGACAAAACAAAGAGTTAAGAAATAAGTCCACATGTATTTGATTGATTAATTTATGACAAACCAGTAAATCCTAAAGGAAATCAGTCCTGAATGTTCACTGGAAAGATTGATGTTAAAGCTGAAACTCCAATATTTTGGCCACCTGATGGGAAGAGTCAACTTATTGGAAAAGACCCCTAAGCAGGGAAAGATTGAAAGCAGGAGAAGAGGATGACAGAGGATGAGATGGTTGGATGGCATCACTGATTTGATGGACATGAGTTTGAAAGCTTAGGGAGTTGGTGAAGGACAGGGAATCCTGGTGTACTGCAGTCCATGGGGTTTCAAAGAATCGGACACAACTGAGCAACTGAACTGAAATTATGACAAATAAGCAAAGCTCATACAGTGGAAAAACAAGAATATTTTCAGTAGATGATGTTGGGAAAACTGGACAGTCACATGCAAAATAATGAACCTAGACAACTTTCTTATGCCATACACCAAAATTAACCCAAAAAGAGTTAAAGACTTGAGTGTGGGGATTTTCCCTGACAGTCCAGTGATTAGGACTCCATGTTTCCACTTCAGGGGACTTATGTTTGATTCCTGGTCAGTGAATTAAGATCCCACATGGCATGTGGTGCTTCCAAAAAATTAAAAACAAACAACAACAACAACAACAACAAAGGACTTGCATGTAAGACCTAACACCATTAAATTGCTAAAAGAAAACATATTTTTGATTTCACTGATATTCATCTTTAGTGATGCTTATGTGGATCTGACTCCAAAGACAATGGAAACAAAGAAATAACAAACGAATGGAACAACATTAAGCTAAAAAATTCTGAATAGTTGAGGAAAACATCTCAAAACAAAAGGTATTTAACAGAATGTGAGAAAATATTTACATATCATATACTCAATACAGGGTTAATATGTAAAATATAAAAAGAACTCATATGACTAAAGAAAAAAGATACAACCCTCTTAAAAATGGGCTAAGGTCCTAAAGAGTTATTTTTCCAAGAAAGGATATATGGGTAGCCAAGAGGCACATGAAAGGATGTCCAATATCCCTAATTACTAGGGAAATGCAAATCAAAAGCACCATGAAATATCACCTCACATGTGATAGAATCAATTCAGTAGCTCAAAATGGTTATCATTAAAAAGACAATAAAAAACAAATGTTGGATAAAATGTGGAGAAAAGGACACCCTTATCCAGTTTCTACTAAAAGCTGATGATGTCACTACGGAAAACAATATGGGGATTGCTCAAAAAATTAAGAACTATCATTAGTTCAGTTCAGTTCAGTTCAGTCACTCAGTCATGTCCAACTCTTTGCGACCCCATGAATCGTAGCACGCCAGGCCTCCCAGTCCATCACCAGCACCCGGAGTTCACCCAAACTCATGTGCATCAAGTTGGTGATGCCATCCAGCATCCTCTGTCATCCCCTTCTCCTCCTGCCCCCAATCCCTCCCAGCATCAGAATCTTTTCCAGTGAGCCAATTCTTCGCATGAGGTGGACAAAGTACTGGAAATTCAGCTTTAGCATCATTCCTTCCAAAGAAATCCCAGGGCTGATCTCCTTCAGAATGGACTGGTTGGATCTCCTTGCAGTCCAAGGGACTCTCAAGAGTCTTCTCCAACACCACAGTTCAAAAGCATCAATTCTTTGGCACTCAGCTTTCTTCACAGTCCAACTCTCACATCCATACATGACCCCTGGAAAAACCATAGCCTTGACTAGATGGACCTCTGTTGGCAAAGTAATGTCTCTGCTTTTCAATATGCTATCTAGGTTGGTCATAACTTTTCTTCCAAGGAGTAAGCGTCTTTTAATTTCATGGCTGCAATCACCATCTGCAATGATTTTGGAGCCCACCAGAAATAAAGTCTGACACTGTTTCCACTGTTTCCCCATATATTTCCCATGAAGTGATGGGACCAGGTGCCATGATCTCCATTTTCTGAATTTTGAGTTTTAAGCCAACTTTTTCACTCTCCTCTTTCATCTTCATCAAGAGGCTTTTTAGTTCCTCTTCACTTTCTTGCATAAGGGTGGTGTCATCTGCATATCTCAGGTTATTGATATTTCTCCCAGCAATCTTGATTTCAGCTTGTGCTTCTTCCAGCCCAGCATTTCTCATGATGTACTCTGCATGTAAGTTAAATAAGCAGGGTGACAATATACAGCCTTAATGTACTCCTTTTTCTATTTGGAACCATTCTGTTGTTCCATATCCAATTCTAACTGCTGCTTCCTCACCTGCATACAAATTTCTCAAGAGGCAGGTCAGGTGGTCTGGTATTCCCATCACTTTCCGAATTTTCCACAGTTTATTGTGATCCACACAGTCAAAGGCTTTGGAATAGTCAATAAAGCAGAAATAGATGTTTTTTTCTGGAACTCTCTTGCTTTTTCCATGATCCAGCGGATGTTGGCAATTTGATCTCTGGTTCCTCTGCCTTTTCTAAAACCAGCTTGAACATCAGGAAGTTCACGGTTCACATAATGCTGAAGCCTGGCTTGGAGAATTTTGAGCATTACCTTACTAGCATGTGAGATGAGTGCAGTTGTGCAGTAGTTTGAGCATTCTTTGGCATTGCCTTTCTTTGGGATTGGAATGAAAACTGACCTTTTCCAGTCCTGTGGCCAGTGCTGAGTTTTCCAAATTTGTTGGCATATTGAGTGCAGCACTTTCATAGCAGCATCTTTCAGCATTTGAAATAGCTCAACTGGAATTACACGACCTCCACTAGCATTGTTCATAGTGATGCTTTCTAAGGCCCACTGGACTTCACATTCCAGAATGTCTGACTCTAGGTCAGTGGTCACACTATTGTGATTACCTGGGTCGTGAAGATCTTTTTTGTATAGTTCTTCTGTGTATTCTTGCCACCTCTTCTTAATATCTTCTGCTTCTGTTAGGTCCATAAATTTCTGTCCTTTATCAAAGCCATCTTTGCATGAAATTTTCTCTTAGTATCTCTAATTTTCTTGACGATATCTGTAGTCTTTCTCATTCTGTTGTTATCCTCTATTTCTTTGCATTGATCTCTGAGGAAGTCTTTCTTATCTCTTCTTGCATTCAGATGCTTATATATTTCCTTTTCTCCTTTGCTTTTCCCTTCTTTTCTTTTCACAACTATTTGTAAGGCCTCCCCAGACAGCTGTTTTGCTTTTTTGCATTTCTTTTCCATGGGGATGGTCTTGACCCCTGTCTCCTGTACAATGTCACGAACATCAGTCCATAGTTCATCAGGCACTCTATCTATGAGATCTAGTCCCTTAAGTCTATTTCTCACTTCCACTGTATAATCATAAGGGATTTGATTTAGGTCATACCTGAATGGTCTAATGGTTTTCCCTATTCTCTTCAATTTAAGTCTGAATTTGGCAATAAGGCGTTCATGATCTGAGCCACAGTCAGCTCCTAGTCTTGTTTTTGTTGACTGTATAGAGCTTCTCCATAGTTGGCTGCAAAGAATATAATCAGTCGGATTTCAGTGTTGACCATCTGGTGATGTCCATGTGTAGAATCTTCTCTTGTGTTATTGGAAGAGGGTGTTTGCTATGACCAGTGCATTTTCTTGGCAAAACTCTATTAGCTTTTGCCCTGTTTCATTCTGTATTCCAAGGCCAAATTTGCCTGTTACTCCAGGTGTTTCTTGACTTCCTACTTTTGCATTCCAGTCCCCTATAATGAAAGGACATCTTTTTTGAGTGTTAGTTCTTAAAGGTCTTGTAGGTCTTGATAGAACCTTTCAACTTCAGCTTCTTCAGTGTTACTGGTTGGGGCATAGACTTGGATTAGTGTGATATTGAATGGTTTACCTTGGAAACAAACCAAGATCCTTCTGTCATTTTTGAGATTGCATCCAAGTACTGCATTTGAAACTCTTTTGTTGACCATGATGGCTACTCCATTTCTATGTATTAATCTGAAGAATATGAAAACACCAATTTGAAAATATATATGCACCCTTGTATTCATTGCTGCATTATTTACAATTGTCAAGATATGGAAATAAAATGCCTGTACACTGATGGATGAATGAATAAATAAGATGAGGTGTATACACACAATGGGGTACTACTCAGTGATTAAAAACAACAACAACAACAAAAACTGAGATTCTACCATTTGGAACATGGTTATCTCTTGAAAGTATTGGATTCGCCAAACAGCTTATTTGGATTTCACCCTGCTTATTTAACTTATATGCAGAGTACATCATGAGAAACGCTGGGCTGGAAGAAGCACAGGCTAGAATCAAGACTGTTGTGAGAAATATCAATAACCTCACATATGCAGATGACACCACCCTTACGGCAGAAAGTGAAGAGGAACTAAAAAGCCTCTTGATAAAGATGAAAGAGGAAAGTGAAAAAGTTGGCTTAAAGCTCAACATTCAGAAAACGAAGATCATGGCATCTGGTCCCATCACTTCATGGGAAATAGATGGGGAAACAATGGAAACAGTGTCAGACTTTATTTTGAGGGGCTCAAAAATCACTGCAGATGGTGACTGCAGCCATGAAATTAAAAGACACTTACTCCTTGGAAAGAAAGCTATGACCAATGTAGATAGCATATTGAAAAGCAGAAATATTACTTTTTCAACAAAGATCCGTCTAGTTAAGGTTACGGCTTTTCCAGTAGTCATGCATGGATGTGAAATTTGGACTGTGAAGAAAGCTGAGCACCCATGAATAGATACTTTTGAACTGTGGTGTTGGAGAAGACTCTTGAGAGTCCCTTTGACTGCAAGGAGATCCAACCAGTCCATCGTAAAAGAGATCAGTCCTGGGTGTTCATTGGAAGGACTGATGCTGAGGCTGAAACTCCAATACTTTGGCCACTTCATGCGAAGAGTTGACTCATTGGAAAAGACCCTAATGCTGGGAGGGATTGGGGACAGGAGGAGAAGGGGACGACAGAGGATGCTGGATGGCATCACCAACTTGATGCACATGAGTTTGGGTGAATTCCGGGAGTTGGTGATGGACAGGGAGGCCTGGGGTGCTGTGATTCATTAGGTCACAAAGAGTTGGACATGACTGAGTGACTGAACTGAACTGAACTGAACTGAGTATCTTAGAGAAAAACACAAATGAACTTTTTTGCCAATCCAATATTATGCTTTGTGATATGTCAAACAAATATCCCGGACTTAATTCATATATAAAGTCTTAAAAAAAAAAAAAAAAAGGTAAAACAAAAACAGATGCATAGAAATCTGTATCAGATTAGTGTTTATCTGAGGAAGAGAAAGTTGGGGGGGGGGGGTCCAGAAAAATGAGTAAAGAGAGCCAACTGCATGATAATGGATGGTAACTCGACTTGTGGGGTTATCAGTTTGTAATGCATACACATCTCAAATTATAATGTTGTACACCTGAAATTCTAATGGTAGTAAGATCATCTCCAAGGAAAAAATTAAGGTGTTATTTTCACCTAAGTCCCTTAAAATAAGAATGTGTTAATGAACATCATTTTTTAACATTAAATCCAGTCTTTATTTATAGAAAATACCCACAGTAACATTTTAAGAATATTTTCTTTTATTTGAAGTCCCCCCCCCCTCCAGTTTTATTTATTTATTTACTTTACAATATTGTATTGGTTTTGCCATACATTGACATGAATCCACCATGGGTGTATGTGTGTTCCCCATCCTGAACACCCCCCCCCCACCTCCTTCGTCATCCTATCCCTCTGGGTCACCCCAGTGCACCAGCCCCGAGCACCCTGTATCATGCATCAAACATCTTGGACACAGTTTTAATTAACAGAAACTCAAGATACAGGTAATTCAGTAAGGCAGAGAGGTGACTAATCTCATCCAATATTTTCCAAAGATCCCTAGCTATCCAACACAGTAGTGTGTAACACACATACCAACAACAACAGCAACAACAAAAACTCTGTGATCTTAAAACTTTGGCAAATGCTGGGTAATGTAAAATCATTTTGTAATATCGTGCTCTTTATTTTTGTAGAGTATCTCAGGTGACAAATGTTGAACCAATCAAAATGAAGCAGGTTTTACTTCATTTTTGGAATTTGGGACTTGAAAACTTATGAGTTTAAATTTCTTCAGTGATTGAATTGCTCATAGTAATACGCAAATAGTGTTTTATTGTGGAAAGAGCTGTGTAATAAACTAGAAATGAGTTCAATTATTTTATTATCATTTACTAGTTTCATGACCTTTAGCTGCTTAATTACATTTTAAGAGTTTTAGTAATATATTTGGTAAAAAAAAGAAAAAAGAAAACTTTAAAAAATTCACCTGATATAGTTTATGTAACTTTAAGTTAGATAATGCATTCAATGACTAAGAATAATTTTAATAAATTATGCATAAAAAGTTCATCATAGCTATTATTTACCTTAGTTTTCTGTTTATGACTCTTTAGATAAACATATAAACCATTTATTTAAACGTATTTGGATAAACATATAAAAAGGTATTTCCAAAATGACATGGGCTTTTATTTCTTGTTATGTTTTGTAGTGAATTTAATTTTAGGGGACAGAAGGGATCCCATGATTGTTATGCAAATGCAAGAAAATACATGTACACAAAAATGCTTATATTATTCAAAGACTATGTGTAAGTCAGAGTGGAAATCTTCAACTCTTGGAAGTCTGCCCTATAACATAGTACTCAGTATTTTTGTGTTCATGTTTGATGAGGGATTAAAAACAACTTTTAGCAATATTTTTGGCTTTTGATTCTATACAGAAGAGCATAATTTTGAATATGTGTGGGTTGGTAAAGGAGGATTAAGTGATAATGATGTGAGGGTAGTTTAAAAATACTTTCTATCTGATTCTGATAAGCTTTCCAAGTTAAGTAAAACGTTATAGATTTATAGAGCCACAGACTTACAAATCCATTATAAATTAATTATCATAGGCTTTTTTCCCCCCTTTTAAGTCAGATTCTTTATTTTATTTTGTTAATTTTATTTTATTTTTAAACTTTACAATATTGTATTGGTTTTGCCAAATATCAAAATGAATCTGCCACAGGTATACATGTGTTCCCCATCCTGAATCCTCCTCCCTCCTCCCTCCCCATACCATCCTTCTGGGTCGTCCCAGTGCACCAGCCCCAAGCATCCAGTATCATGCATCAAACCTGGACTGGCGACTCTTTTCATATATGATATTATATGTATTTCAATTCCATTCTCCCAAATCATCCCACCCTCTCCCTCTCCCACAGAGTCCAAAAGACTGATCTATACATCAGTGTCTCTTTTGCTGTCTCGTATTAACATAGGCTTTTTAATACTCAAAAATTATGACTCATCTTTGTGTAAAACACAGTAGACATATTGAATCAGTAACAGTTTATAAAGAAAAATAGCTATTTAGGCAAGCTTTTGAGTGAAAAGGAAAATGTTCATATGGAGTGATCTTTAAAGAAAATGATTCAATATATTCAATATATGAAAGTATAAGGCACACGATTTTAAGAGTCTCATGCTCTACTGACTGAGCTAGTTGGGCCCTAAGGCACAAGATTTTTAAAATGATTTTTCATGTTTAAAGAGAAAGAATGAGAAGTTACTGGTCAATATTAAGAGAAAATCTAAAGGGAAGAAGAGCAGCCCTTTAGGGATTTTTGTGAAGAAAAACATAATAGATTTGAACCACTTGTAGAAAAAAAATGGTCTTAGTCTTTAAAAAACAAAATGGACTCAGGAAATTGAGAGCTTAAAAGGGATTTTTTTGTGTTAGTGTGAAATTACTGTAGCTGCTCATTGTGACATTATCTCAGTAATGGGATCAACTGCATATTCCAACAAATATGTTAAACTTTTGTTAATACTATATTCATAGCTTCACTGAATTTTGAACTTTAAAAGTTAGCATGGGTGTATCACTTATCAGTTGCTTTAGAACATTATTTAATTTACTGGGGAACCAGTCCATAGAGAAGATTCATTTGTAATGAATTTTAGCTTGAGTTAATAAATAAAACAACCTACCTCTGAAGGAAGATAATGATTACAAGGGGAAAAAAATCCGTCGCCAAACATCTATTGATTAATACAAGATTTCAAGACTCAGATCAAATGTATTTTCTCTATAAAACTTTTTTTAATTGAAATACTTTTATCTGTTAAAATCATTCATTCAGTGGATATTATCAACAGCTATGTGTTACCCATTTTATTGTGTTGGAGATATTCATAAACATTGTTTTTAGGAAATCTAACAGGGAGGAAAGACTGGTATTTTGCATTTACAGGTCGTTTTCTCTCTCTAAAAAAAGAAATAGTGAATAGAGACCTCAATGACAGAGTGTGACTTTTGAGCTGGTGTTGATGAGGTGTGAGAAGAAAGGATTGCAAATAATTTTTCAGAGAGGAGAAGGTGTCTGCAACAAGTTCTGAAAAAAGAAAAGGAGTTACTTGGTAGGCAAGGTGAAAAGAATCTATGTGTATTTAACATGTTGAATTAAAATTCTTTGTTAATACTTCTAATCTATATACCATACCCTAAGCTTAAGATCAAGGATAGGTATAATAAATTATTTATTTATTCCACTAGCACTTAGAATATAACCTGATTTTCAGATGCCATTCAACAAATTATCACTAGTAAGGGCTTCCCTGGTGGCTCAGATGGTAAGGAATACACCTGCAATGAAGGAGACCTGAGTTTGATCCCTGGGTTGAGAATATCCCCTGTAGAAGGGCACAGCAACCCACTCCAGTATTCTTGCCTGGGGAATCCCTTGGACAGAAGAGCCTGGAAGGCTACAGTCCATGGGGGCCACAAAGAGTCAGACAAGACTGAACGACTAAAAACAAGCACAAGCAATGAATATACACAAAAAAGATAACATAGTTACCTTGATGCAAGAACTTATTTTGAATATAGGAACATCAAGGGAAAAGATGGAGATCCTTTAACAAAATCTTGGAAATAGAATTCAAGCTAGAACTTGGGAGTGGCAATATAGTTTCTGAAATTGTTTAAATCCTCCAATAACATCAAATAAGAAAGTAGGACAGACAAGCCAGAATGAAACTGAAAACTCATGGAAAATGCATATAATAATACTAGGCAGAAAACATTCTCATATAACACAAAAAGCATGAGTGGAAGTAGATAAGTCATCACCAACTACAGAATCTACATGATATCAGTTTTTGTACACGAGGAAGTAGCAGGAACTGTTGTAATATCCAAGAAACCTAACATTTTCAGGATAATCACCATTCCCTCAAAATCACAGTGACCTGACTTGAAAACTGTAAGGGGTTAGCATTCCAACAGCAAGTAGGAATAAAAGGGTGTGATGAGATTTGAAGGAGAAAAAGGTAGTTTGTGCCTTATGAATTCTCAGAACTATCCAGGCTGTAAGTTAGAAAACAAGATTTCTTCTGTTTTTCAGGAGAATGCATCTTTGAGGAAAAAATTGTTAAACATAGGTTCCAAATGTAACACAATGGGACAACAGAAACAAAGGAAAAAGAAAATCCAGATAAAGTGGGGGAGGGAACAGGGTAAAGAAGACCCGAGAAATCTAACCACATATAAAAACTGTTTTAGAAGAAGAAGCTCTAAAATTATGAAATAAGAAAAAAAAAGTCTTATGCCTTCTATCTAAAAGTTCAGAAAAATAATTATGCACACAAATAAGAAAAGGAACAGCAATGAAGCTGAATACCATAGAATTTTCATAATAAAAATAAAAGTGTAGACTAGAGACAAGATTAAAAACAAATATACACATAGATTATGCATTAAAAAGTAGAAGAAAAAGTGATACAACATTTACTGTATAATAAATAATTAAAGAAAGAAAACAGAAAAAAAAAAAGCATTGAAGACAAGCAAAGTATATATCCAACTCCCATATATTAGGAGCAGCAGAACACAGAGGAGGGGAAGCAAATAATCAGACAGGACTAAAACTTCCCAAATGTTTATGAAATCAAAATTAAAGAAGGTTTGAAACCCCATATTGAAGAATTACAATGATACATACCTGAAAAAGTCTACATAAAATGTCTAACATTAAGAAATATTCTAGTAAATTTTGGTTGTTACATGAAAGGAATAGAAAAGAAAAATCCTTCAAGTAACTTCAAGCAAAGAGGTAAACAAAGAAGTGAGTTGAAAGGGTAAGAAAACTCAGAAGTAATAAAATTTCTCAGTAGAAGAGACTGTGAACATTTTAATGATATTTGCCAAAAAAAAAAAAAAAGACAATCACTCAAAGGTTTCATTTATATTTAAACTGATTTTCAAGTATAAATACTGCAAATAAACATCTTCAACATGCAAATTTTCAAGGAATATATTTCCTAGAAATCTTCCAAAGAATGATTTGGGAGTAAAAGATTAAACATTTATTGACATAAAGTGGTTAGAATCTATGCATATGTAGAATAGAATTAATTAGGAGCAAACGAGTGTAAAGATTATGTAATGGTTACAACTATATATAAATTTTCCACAATTTATTGTGATCCACATGAAGGCTTTGGCATAGTCCATAAAGTACATAAATAGATGTTTTTCTGGAACTCTCTTGCTTTTTCAATGATCCAGCGGATGTTGGCAATTTGATCTCTGATTCCTCTGCCTTTCCTAAAACCAGTTGAAAATCTGGAAGTTCACGGTTCACGTATTGCTGAAGCCTGTCTTGGAGAATTCTGAGCATTACTTTACTAGTGTGTGAGATGAGTGCAATTGTGCGGTAGTTTGAGCATTCTTTTTTTTTTTTTTTTTTTCATGGTCCGAGGGCTCGGGGTCTGCACGCGTCCGGGTCCGCTCGGCAACCGCCGCTCGCGAGCCGCACCAGCTCTTGAGCATTCTTTTGCATTGCCTTTCTTTGGGATTGGAATGAAAACTGACCTTTCCAGTGCTGTGGCCACTGAGTTTTCCAAATTTTCTTGCATATTGAGTTCAGCACTTTCACAGCAGCATCTTTCAGCATTTGAAATAGCTCAACTGGAATTCCATCACCTCCATTAGCTTTGTTCGTAGTGATGCTTTCTAAGGTCCACTTGACTTCACATTCCAGGATGTCTGGCTCTAGGTGAGTGATCACACCATTGTGATTATCTTGGTGGTGAAGATCTTTTTTTTTTTTTTTGTACAGTTCTTCTGTGTATTCTTGCCACCTCTTCTTAATATCTTCTGCTTCTGTTAGGTCCATACTATTTCTGTCCTTTATCAAGCCCATCTTTTCATGAAATGCCCCTTTGGTATCTCTAATTTTCTTGAAGAGATCTCTAGTCTTTCCTATTCTATTGTTTTCCTCTATTCTTTGCATTAATCACTGAGGAAGGCATTCTTATCTCTTCTTGCTCTTCTTTGGAACTCTTCATTCAAATGGAATACCTTTTCTTTTCTCCTTTGCTTTTTGCTTCCCTTCTTTTCACAGCTATTTGTAAGGCCTCCTCAGGCAGCCGTTTTGCTTTTTTGCATTTCTTTTCCATGGAGATGGTCTTGATCCCTGTCTCCTGTACAATGTCATGAACCTCCATCCATAGTTCATCAGGCACTCTATCAGATCTAGTCCCTTAAATCTATTTCTCACTTCCACTGTATAACCACAAGAAATTTGATTTAGGTCATACCTGAGTAGCCTGGTGGTTTTCCCTACTTCCTTCAATTTAAGTCTGAATTTGGCAATAAGGAGTTCATGATCTGAGCCACAGTCAGTTCCTGGTCTTGTTTTTTTCTGACTGTGTAGAGCTTCTCCATCTTTTGCTGCAAAGAATATAATCAGTCTGATTTCAGTGTTGACCATCTGTGATGTCCATGTGTAGAGTCTTCTCTTGTGTTTTTGGAAGAGAATGCTTGTTATGACCAGTGTTTTCTCTTGGCAAAACTCTATTAGCCTTTGCCCTGCTTCATTCCATATTCCAAGGCCAAATTTGCCTGTCACTCCAAGTGTTTCTTGACTTCCTACTTTTGCATTCCAGTCCCCTATAATGAAAAGGACATCTTTTTGGGGTGTTAATTCTAAAAGGTCTTGTAGGTCTTCATAGAACCGTTCCACTTCAGCTTCTTCAGTGTTACTGATTGGGGCATAGGCTTGGATTACTGTTATATTGAATGGTTTACCTTGGAAACGAACAGAGATCATTCTGTCGTTTTTGAGATTGCATCCAAGTACTGCATTTCAAACTCTTGTTGACCATCATGGCTACTCCATTTCTTCTAAGCGATTCCTTCCCACAATAGTAGATATAATCTGAGTTAAATTCACCCATTCCAGTCCATTTTAGTTTGCTGATTCCTAGAATGTCAATGTTCATTCTTGCCACCTCCTGTTTGACCACTTCCAATTTGCCTTGATTCATGGACCTGACATTCCAGGTTCCTATGCAATATTGCTCTTTAGAGCATCAGACCTTGCGTCTATCACCAGTCACATCCAAAACTGGGTATTGTTTTTGCTTTTGCTCCATCCCTTCATTCTTTCTGGAGTTATTTCTCCACTGATCTCCAGTAGCATATTGGGCACCTACCGATCTGGGGAGTTCCTCTTTCAGTATCCTATCATTTTGTATTTTATTAATTATTTTACAAATAATTAAATAATTAAATTTCACTATTTAATTATTGTTTCATAATCACAGAAAATAGTAATTAAATAGTTAAATTTAAATATTTAATTATTCATAAAATAATTAATAAAATAAAACAATTCATTACTAAAATTAAAATTTTAATAAAATTCAAGTATGCAGTTAATAATTAATAATAAACTTAATTAAATAACTAAATTAAATTTTAAATTGATTATTAATTGTAAATCACTAATGTTACTAATTATTTATTATTCATAACTTATTAATCCATCAATTTATTAATTATTTATTAATCATTCCTATATCAATCATTTATTAAGTATTAATTAATAATTAGTGTATTAGTTATTTAATTAATTTAATGCTTACCTAGTTAGTAATTAACTGTTAATTACTATTAAATATTACTATCATTCATTGTTCACCATAAAAATGATATTATTAATTATTACTTATTAGTTATTAGTTATTAAATTGCATATAAATGAATATAATTAATATTAGTTAGTTCAGTCGCTCACTCGTGTCCGACTCTTTGCAACCCCATGAATTGCAGCACGCCAGGCCTCCCTGTCCATCAAAAACTCCCGGAGTTCACCTAGACTTACGTCCATCGAGTCAGTGATGCCATCCAGCCATCTCATCCTCTGTCGTCCCCTTCTCCTCCTGCCCCTAATTCCTCCCAGCATCAGAGTCTTTTCCAATGAGTCAATTCTTCGCATGAGATGGCCAAAGTACTGGAGTTTCAGCTTTAGCATCATTCCTTCCAAAGAAATCCCAGGGCTGATCTCCTTCAGAATGGACTGGTTGGATCTCCTTGCAGTCCAAGGGACTCTCAAGAGTCTTCTCCAACACCACAGTTCAAAAGCATCAATTCTTCGGTGCTCAGCCTTCTTCACAGTCCAACTCTCACATCCATACATGACCACAGGAAAAACCATAGCCTTGACTAGACAGACCTTTGTTGACAAAGTGATGTCTCTGCTTTTGAATATGCTATCTAGGTTGGTCATAACTTTCTTTCCAAGGAGTAAGCATCTTTTAATTTCATGGCTGCAATCACCATCTGCAGTGATTTTGGAGCCCAAGAAAATAAAGTCTGACACTGTTTCCACTGTTTCCCCATCTATTTTCCATGAAGTGATGGGACCAGATGCCATGATCTTCGTTTTCTGAATACTGAGCTTTAAGCCAACTTTTTCACTTTCCCCTTTCACTTTCATTAAGAGTCTTTTTACTTCCTCTTCACTTTCTGCCATAAGGGTGCTGTCATCTGCATATCTGAGGTTATTGATATTTCTCCTGGCAATATTGATTCCAGCTTGTGTTTCTTCCAGTCCAGCGTTTCTCATGATGTACTCTGCATAGAAGTTAAATAAGCAGGGTGAGAATATACAGCCTTGACGTATTCCTTTTCCTATTTGGAACCAGTCTGTTGTTTCATGTCCAGTTCTAATTGTTGCTTCCTGACCTGCATACAATTTTCTCAAGAGGCAGATCAGGTGGTCTGGTATTCCCATCTCTTTCAGAATTTTCCACAGTTTATTGTGATCCACACAGTCAAAGTCTTTGGCATAGTCAATAAAGCAGAAATTGATGTTTTTCTCAAACTCTCTTGCTGTTTCCATGATCCAGTGGATGTTGGCAATTTGATCTCTGGTTCCTCTGCCTTTTCTAAATAAGCTTGAACAGCATATACATTAATATAATTAACTATATGTTAGTATAATTTTAGATATTAATTACTTAATATATTAAAATAATTAATTTAAATTATTTTAAATATAAATAATAATTTAATAATCATTAATTATTCATTATTTATTTAATAATTTGATAGCTTAGTTAATTAGTTTATTAATAATTCAATTAATTAATTAATCACCCTCTTAATTATTGACTTATTTGATTAACTATTGAATTAATTATTGAATATCTAATTTAGTATTTGATTAATAATTAGATTAATGATTCAATTAATAATTTAACCAATAATTCCATTACTGATTTAATTATCCAGTGAAATATTTGTTAAATAATTTAATTAACCAGTTAAATGATCAGCTAATTAATTATTTAGTTATCTAGTTGAATATTTTATTAGTTGTTTAATTTTTTGATTAATAATTTATATAATTATCTGATTAATTATTTATACAGTTTGTTGTTTGATTATTTTATTAATAATTCGATTAATAATTTGATTAATTATTCATTTATACAGTTAGTCATTTGATTTTAATTTATTTGACAATTTAATTAATAATTTTTAATGATTTAATTATCCAGTTAATGATTTGATAGTTAAATTAACAATTTAAGTTCCAGTTAATTATTTGATTAATAATTTTATTTATTTTAAGTAATTATATAAATAATAATTTTATTAGTGATTTAATATCCAGTTAATTATTTGAATAATGATTTAATTAATTAGTTAATTATACAGTTATTATTTGGTTAATAATTTGATTAAATTTTGTATATGTATTTAGTTATCCAATTAGTTATTTGATTAATTATTTGATTAATAATTCAATTGATAATTTAATATTCAGTTAATCATTTGACTAATTATTTAGTTAATGATTTAATTGATTATTCAATTATCCAGTTTATTATTTGATTAATAATTTAATTTATAATTCTTAACGTCCCCATTGGACCTTGAGAAGAACCACCATATTCATCCTTCAACGTGAGATATGGCAGGATTCTCTTGCCTCAACTCGAGAGCAATCCCAAGTTTTCCTTCACAACTCAAAAGGAGGCTTGACTCCTTTTCTGCAACTCGCGATGTTCCCCAAGATACCAGTCACAACTGGAGAGGAAACCCATGTTCCCGATCTCATCTTGAAATGAGGGCCGATTCCCCTGCTTCGAGTCGAGAGGAATCCCAACTTCACCCTCGCACCTCAAGAGGAGGCCTATCTCACCTATGGCAACTCAAGAGGATCTCCAAGTTCTGCATCGCAAATCGAGACAAACCCTGAGTTTCCCACCGCAAGTTGAGAAGAACCCCGTATTCTCCATCTCATTTCTTGCTGAGGGCTGATTCTTCTGCTCCAACTCGAGAGGTATCCCAACTTACCCCTGGCTTCTCAAGAAGAGGCCTGTCTCACCTACGGCAACTCGAGGGGATCCCCGAGTTCCCCATTACAACTCAAGAGAAGCCCTGAGTTTCTCGATAGAAGCCACATCTCAAAATGAAATCCGGGTCCCTGCCGCAAATCGAGATGTGGTCCATTTCCCCTTCAGTGACTGGAGAGGAACCCCGAGTTCCCTGTCTCACTTGACACTAGCCCCAAGACCCTGATGCAACTGCAGAGGATTCCCAAGAGTAGATTAACCCACCACAATTGGAGAAGAGCCCTTTATGGCAACAAGATAGGAAGCCTCATACCACAACTAACCCAGACACCTGCCCTGCCACAAATATCCAGTAGCTTGCTGAACTTCACAACTAGAAAATATGTCCCTTCTCATTACAACTGTAGAGGAGTCACCCACTTCCCCATTTGAGAAGAGCACTCTACCGCATCTAGAGGGGAGCCAAACTACCACAATTAAAGAGAAGTTCCCCTGCCACAACAAGAGAGGTGGCTGCAAACGAAACTAGAGACAAGCAGACTCACAACAAATAAAGAGTGCACCCCCACTGCAATTAAAGTGGAGCCCATGTTGCATCTAGAGAGTAGCCTCCTGCACATTTCACTTAAACAGGGTCCAGGTTACACATCACTGCTACAGAGGATCTGCCCCAGATACATGAATCTAGTTCAAGAGGAGTCTCCACCTCAACTCTAAAGGAACCCCGAGTCATATGCTGCAACTCAAAAGGCACCCTGAGTTCCCTGCTGCAATTTCACAGGACCCCTAGGCTGAAACAAGGAAAGGGGGTCACTGGACCAAGTGACATATTGGCTCCCTGGCCAAAACTGAAGTGGAGTCCCCAGGCACAACTAGTGATGTGTCCCCCAGGATATAAGACCTAGAGAGAAGACCTTGTGCCTCCAATGGAGACAATCTCCCTGAAGGAAGTCGATTGCAGACTCTCACAACTAGACAGCAGGAACCCCACGAATAGAAATTAGGAACCCGTAACATCAAAAGCAGAGAGGACCTCCCCTGTAGAGATATGCACACCCCAACTGGAGAGAATCCAGCCTCGACCCTCGAGAGGAGCCCTCAACCACAATTTGAGAGGAGCCCATTGGCCATCACATGCAGAGAGGAGCCCTTCTTCTGCTAAGACACACAAAGCTCACACCACAAGGAGAGAGGAGCTGGCACACCACCACTAGAGAGAATCGTAGCCCCTGCAACTACAGAGTTGACCCCGACCACAATGATAGAGTAGTCCCTTGCCAAAACTAGTGAGCAGCCACCCATCATTGCAACAAGAAAGGCGCCAACTTGCACATCCCTGCTAGAGATGAGTCACCACAAGAAAACTCGACAGGGCACCCCACCAAAGTCACCAGGAACCCTGAGTACCAACCAAACTTGAGGAGAACCCTGACTTCCGTGCCATGAATCCAGTGGAATCCTGCATCCTGAGCTGCAAATCCAGAGGAACTCTGATTTCTTGCTGCACATCGAGAAGAGATCTCAGTCCCCTGTGGCAACTCTCGAGGAAACCTTGAGCTTCCAGCAACTAGAGAAGAACCCCGAGTTTCTGCTGCAACTCCAGAGGAGGCCCAACTCCCCAGCTGCAACTCAAGAGGAAACACAACTTCCCCACCTCAACTAGAAAGGAGTCCTCACTCCTTGTTGCCACTCTAGACGTATCCCCAGATCCCCATCACAACTCGAGAGGAACCCCTAGTTACCTGCCGCAAGTGGAAAGGACAGTAAGTTCCCCATCGACC
Source organism: Bos indicus x Bos taurus (assembly GCF_003369695.1). NCBI lineage: Eukaryota > Metazoa > Chordata > Mammalia > Artiodactyla > Bovidae > Bos > Bos indicus x Bos taurus. The sequence goes on from NC_040094.1 coordinate 120,695, forward strand.
CAAGATAAGGCCTGATTCCCCTGCAGCTCTCGAATGGAACCCCGAGTTTCCTCTCACAACACTACGGGAGATCCGACTCCCCTGTGGCAACTCTAGAAAACCCTGAATTCCCTGCCTCAACTCGACAGGAGGACTGACAGCCCTTTTACCACTTAAGAGGAAAGGAGAGGTCCATGCCTCAACACAAGACAAGGCCTGACTCCCCTCTTACAACTCAAGAGGAACCACGAGATCCCTGTTGCAACTGGAGAGGAACCCCAATTTCCCACCTCAACTCGAGATGATCCCCTCGAGAGGAATCCCGAGGTGCCCCTCTCAACTCGAAAGGAGGCCTGACTCCTCTGAGGCAACCCAAGCATTCCCTAAGATCCCCATCACAACTCGAGAGGAACCCCGAGTTTCCCACATCAACTTGAGATGACGTGAACTTGAGTGGAGGGCCTCAAAATTAGAGCAGAGCAATCCCATGAAAAACAGTGAGGAGATCCCAGTGCCAAAAGTTAAGAGGATGCCCCACCTCATTGAGACTAACCACCAGTAATGAAAAGGTGGCATCACCGCAATTCAAGAGGAGCTCAGAGTCCACTGTCTCAACTTAAAAGGAGCTTTCCACAGCGACTTGAGAGGAACTCGGAGTTGTGCACTGTACTCGAGAGAAACACCGAGTACCTGCTGCAAATTGAGAGGAGCCCTGAGTCCTCTGTTGCAACTCCAGAGGGACCCTAAGTTCCCTGCCACAACACGAAAGGATCCCAAGAAATCTGCTACAACTTGAGAGGAGGCACCACCAGAACTCAAGAAGAGCTCTGAGTCCCCTGCCTCAACTCAAGAGGAGCTTTCTTGGCAAATCAAGATAAGACTCAGAAAAACTAAAGAGGAGCACCACACCACCACAGGAGAGGAGCTCAGGCACATATCACTGAGAAAGGAGTACCCATGGCACAATTAGTGCAATGCAGCTCGCCACAACTAGAGAGGCACCCACACACCACATCTGGCGAAGAGCTCCACTGCACATTTCAGCTATTGAGGAAAAGCCCTGCCCAATGTACCTAGAGAGGAGACCCCCACCACAATTAGAAATTTGACCACCTACCACAACTCGAGAGTTGAACCCCACTGCAACTAGAGAGGACCCTTTTGGGTAAAACTAAATTGGAAACCTCACCACAACTAGAGATAAGCCCCTTGCACACAACAACTAGAGTAATGACTGCAACAACTTGAAGGAGCCACCACATCACAACTAAAGAGAAACCCCCAGTACAGTGCAACTACAGAGACCCCTGGCCACAACTTGTGTGTTGACCATGCATCACAATAAGATAAGAGCATGCAAACTACAATGCAACTAGAGAGGAATCACTGAGTCCTTTGTTGCAACATGAGAGGAGCCACTGGCCCCAGTGACAGAGGAACCCCCACCAAAACTGGAGAGGTTTCCCTTGCCACATGTAGAGAGGTGACCAGCAAGGCATCACACATAGAGTGGAGCCCCTCTGATGTACATAGAGATGAGTCCCATGAAGTAAGTTGAGAGGAGGCCCTCACAAGCAGAGAGGAGCATCCATGCAAAAATGTGTGAGAAACACTGAGTGTCAAAAAAAGCAAGTAACCCCCTTCACAGCGACCCATCACCACCTAAGAGGAGGGGCCACTGCAACTCTAGAGGAGCCCCGAGTCCACAGCCACAACTGAAGAGGATTCCACTGCTATTCAAGAGAAGACACCGGCAACAAGGTGAGACCATACCCCCAGACACCATACATAGAGAGGAGTCACTCTGTGGGAAATATAGATGAGTCCCGCAACAACAATAAGGAGGCCTTACACATTGCAATGAGAGTGGATTACCCTCAGATATTGCAGCTGAAGAGCTCCTCACCATAACTAGAAAGGAGCCTTCACACCACAACTAGAGAGTGGGCCACTAGCACACCACAACTAGAAAAGAGCAGCTACACCAGAGCTAGAGATAATCCTTAACCACAACTAGAGAGGAGCTTGCACATCACAATTAGAGAGAATCAAGCCCACCGCAACTACAGAGTTGACCCCAACCACAACTAGAGTAAAGATCCATGCCAAAACAAGTGAGTAGTCACTGGGAAATTCAACAAGAGGGGAACCATACTGAACATCCCTGCTAGAGAAGAGTCGACCCAAGACAACTCGTGAGGAGGCTCCCCTGGAACTCAAGAGAAACCCTGAGTAACCTCCAACTATAGAGCGTCCTTGAATTCCCCACCATGGCTTGAGTGGAATCCTGAAACCTGTACTGCAACTCAAGAAGAACCCTGAGTTTCCACCACAACTCAAGAGAAGTTGTTAGTACTCTGCTGCAACTAGAGAAGGACCCCAAGTTTCTCTCTACAACTCAAGAAGAAACCTGTGTTCCCAGATGTAACTCAACTGGAGCCTCAGGTACCCTGTTGCCAGTTGAAAGGAAGCCCCAGTTCCCCTACTGCAACTTGAGAGAAACCCTGTGTTGCCTCTCTCAACTCAAGAGGAGGCCCGACTCCCCAGGTGCAACTGAAGAGGAACCCCAAGTTAGCCCGCCATAACTCAAAAGAACCCTAAGCACCCTGCTGCATTTCAACAGGAGGCACCGCCACAACACAAGAAGAGCTCTGAGTCCCTTGCCTCAACTCAAGAGAGGCTCTCATGGCAAACAGATAAAACATCAGCAAAACTAGAGGAGCACCATGCCACTACAAGAGAGGGACTCAGGCACACATTACTACAAGAGAGGAGCACCCACGGCACAATTAGAGAAGCACAGCTCGCCACAATTTGAGAGGAGCCCAAATACCACACTTGGATGCCGGGGACCAGCCCCGGCTGATCCAGGGTATTCAAAGCGGGGACGGCGTCGGCGAGGATCAGGAAACAACTGCTTAATTAAACGTTAATTAAGGATATAAAGAGTAATAGAATGAGGATAGCTCGGTGAAGAAATTCAGTGGAGAAAAGAGGCTGAAATAAGGATAGCTCAGTGAGGAAATTCAGTTGAGAAAAGAGGCTGAATAATTCAGCCAGAAGGTAAGAGAAAGAACGACATGGTGAGACCAAGTTTCGGTGAACAAGGCCCACACTTTATTTTCCAAAGTAGTTTTTATACCTTAAGTTATGCATAGAGGATAATGGGGGAAGGGGTAGAGTCATGCAGTAAGCCAGGCTTTCTTCCTGCAAACTTATCATATGCAAAAGTTTAGGTGATTTGCATCATCTTCTGGCCTGGAGGCCTTTTTCTCTAAAGGTGATTATTCTAAAGTCAGGCGCCAGCCTCCAAAAAGCATTAGATAAAGTTGCATTCCTACAGAGCAAAGGTGTGGTGGGCTATAACAAGAAAAAGAATTAATTCAAGGGTCCCAGGTTACAAACATTAAAGCTACTATTTACACCAATTATATTAATCAATACACTGCCAGGGACACAGCAGGTAAGGGATATGGAGACTTAGCAGCAAACATTGGCCCAACAAGTGAAAATCCCTTCACCAATACAATTTCTAATCAATCTTTTGACTGCTCAAAGGAATCTGTATTTAGACAGTTTAGAACATCTCATGCCTCTCACAGTTTGGAGGCTCTGAGCAATCACATGTGGCCGGAAAAACCTATTCAGGCAGGCTAGAGGACTTCCAAGGGAGTTTGTAGGTTGAAACACTGTCACACCCAGGAATTATTAACTGGAGCTATAAGCTAACTCTTTTTTCAGAGAGGTAGTGGGGGACAGCCCCCCGTAAAGTCAGAGGTGTAGGTGAAAGCACAAAGCAGAAAGTAGGCAGACTCTGGTTTTGGGGGTAGATTGCTCGAGAATTTCCAGGGAGACTCCTGAGGCTTGATCCCGCCTTTGCGTATGCCAAGCCTCCTTCCTCATGACCTTTGCCAGAGGCGGAGCTCGCTCCCCGCATCTTGGACAATAGCCTCACCTCACATTGCAACTATTGAGGAAAACCCCTCCCCATTGTAACTAGAGAGGAGACTCACCACCACAACCAGACAGTGGATCCCCACTTATAGCGATGACCCTTCTGGATAAAACTAGATTGGAAACCCCAGCACAACTAGAGAGTATCCCCTTGCCCACAGCAAACAGAATAACAACTGCAACAACTCAAAGGAGCCACCACACCACAAACAGAGAGAAACCCCTAGTACAATAAAACTAGAGAGAGCCCTAGGCCACAACTAGTGTGTTGAACATGTTCCACAATGAGAGAGGAGCCGGCACCCCAAATCTGGACAACAGTCCCCCACATACCACAAAGATTGAAGAACAACACTCTCCAATGCAACTAGAGAGAAACAACTGAGTCATTTGTTACAACATGAGAGGAATCACTGGCCACAATGACAGAGTAAATGCCCACCAAAAGTAGTGAGGTTTCCCCCACCACAAGTATAGAGGTGTCCACCAAGACATCACACATAGAGAGAATCCTCTCTGTAGCAAATAGAGAGTGTCACCCTGAATTAACTTGAAAGGGGGCCCTCATAAGTTGAGAGGAGCAAACACGATAAAAATTGTGAGGAATACCTAGTGCCAAAAGAAGAGAGGAACCCTCTGCAGATTCCCCCCCCCCCATTGCAACCTAAGAGGAGGGACCACTTAAAGCCTAGAGGAGCCCCGAGTCCACAACCACAAGTCAGGAGGAGGACTCCGCCACTTAAGAGAAGCCTCCAGCGATAATGTGAGAATATGTGCACAGGCATCATACCTAGAGAGGAGTCACTATGCGGTAAATAAAGATGATTAACATCCAACTCAAGAAGAGACACGAGTTCCTTGCCACAGTGCAAAGGGCATCTTGAGTCCCATGCTACACCTCGAAAGGAACCCCAAGTTCTTCAGTGTAACTCGAGAGGAACCCCGAGTTCCCTGCCTCAACTTGAGAGGAGGCCCGACTCCCCTGCTGCTATTTGAGAGGAACCTGTGTTCTCCGTTGGAACTCAAGATGAGCACCAACCCCCCTGAGGCACCTTGAGAAGATTCCCAAGACCACCACTGCAATTCAAGAGCAATCATGAGAATCCAGCTTAACTGAAGAGGAACCCTGTTCCCCATCACGAGAACAGCCTCCGGAAACAAAGACAGAGGAACTCCCCCACCAAAAGGAGAGGATCCCCTCACCACAATGAGAGTGATGTCCCCAGGACATCCCACCTAAAAAAGGAGTCACTCGGCCACAAATAGATAAGCCCACTGAAGTATCTCGAAAGGAGCTCCACAAAATTAGAGAGGAGCAATCCCATGAAAAACTAGTGAGGAGACTCAGTGTGAGAAGTAGAGAGTCAGCCTCACTCCGTGGAGACAACCCACCACAACTCAGGAGGAAGCATCACTGCAACTTGAGAGGAGCTTTGAGTCCCGTGACTCAACTAAAAAGGGGCTTTCCACGGCAACCGGAGAGGAACTCCTAGTTCCTCTGTACTTGAGCAGAACATTGCACAACACATCACCACAACTCAAGTGGAGCCCCGAGTTCACTGCTGCAACTCTTGAAGAACACTGAGTTCCCTGCCACAATTCAAAAGGACCCCAAGCCAGCTGCTGCAACTCGAGAGGAGGCAGCACCAGAACTTGAGAGGAGCTCTGAGTCCCCTTCTTCAACTCAAGAGGAGGTCTCATGGCAAATCGAGATAAGACCTCAGCACAACTAGAGAGGAGCAGCACGCCATCATGAGAGAGGAGACCAGGTCATATCACTATAAGAGAAGAGCACCCACAGCACAATTAGAGAAGTGCAGCTAGCCACATCTAGTGAGGAGCCCACACAACACATCTCAAGAACCCCACTGAACATTGCAAATATTGAGGAAAACCCCTGCCCATTTCCAATAGAGAGGAGACCCCCCCACACACAACTAGACTTGAACACCCACCACAACTAGAGAGTTGAACCCCACTGTAAATACAGAGGACTCTTCTGGATAAAACTAGATTGGAAAACCCACCACAACTAGAAAGGAGCCGCTCACCGAAACTCGAGAGGAGCCCCCTGATTCATCTCGACAGGATCTGCTGTCCCCTTTTAGAGGCATCCTGAGCTCCCATAGCATATTGATATGTGCTTCCTGAGACAAACAAAGAGGAACCCACAACCTCAAGTACAGAGACACCCTCACCACAACTTGAAAGCCCTGTGAACACCACAATTAGCTTGGAGTCTCCTGCCACAACAATAAGTTGCACCCTGCCACAATTAGAGAGGAGTGTGCATACCACAACTAGAGAGAAGTTACCCACAACTAGCCAGGAGCCCCTGGAAATTGACTTAGAGAGGAGCCCACCAGCAAAACAATAGACAAGCACCCTGTCACAACTCCAGATGAGCCTATATTCCTCATGTAGAGAAGAGCCACACAGACATTCTGCCTATTGAGGAAAAGCCCCTTCCAAGGCACCAAGAGAGAAGCACCCTCAACGCAACTACTGAGTTGACTACCCATCACAACAAGAGAGGGTCAACCCCAACAAAATTACTGAGGAACCCCTAGCACCAAAGGTGGAGAAGACCTCCCCTGCAGAGTGACCCACACCCCAACCAGAGAGGACACATCCTTACAACTCAACAGAAGGCCTCGACCACAACTCAAGAGGAGCCCACTGGACATCACATATAGAGAGGAGTCACTCTGCTGCTAATAAAGATGAACCTAACACCACAAGTAGAGAGAAGCTTGCACACTAAAGAGAATCGAACCCACAACTACAGAGTTGACCCTGACCACAATGATAGGGAAGTTCCATGCCAAATCTAGTGAGTAGCCACCTGACATTGCAACAAGACAGGAGCCACTCTGCACATCCCTGCTAGAGATGAATTTCCCCAAGGCAACTCGAGAGGAAGCCCCACGACAAGTCAAGAGGAATCCTAAATACCCCTCCCAAACTCGAGAGAAACCCCAGGTAACCCACCAAAGCTCAAGTGGAACCCTGAGACCCAAACTGCAACACAAGAGGAACACTGAATTACCATTGCATCTTGAGAGGAGCTCTGAGTCCCCTGCTGCAACTCGAGAGGAACCCCAAGTTTTCCTCTGCAACTCAAGATAAACCCCAAGATCCCCACTACAACTTGAGAGGAGGCCCTTCTTCTCTGCTGCAAATCGAGAGAAATCCCAAGTTTCCCAGAGCAACTCAAGAAGAGCCCCAAGACCCCTGATGCAACTTAAGAGGCTTTCCATGAGGAGCCAAACCCACCACAATTTGAGAGGAGCACTCTATCACAACAGGAGAGGAAGCCCCGTACCACTTCCTAAGAGTAGACCCCCGCCCCTGCCACAACTAGGGAGGAGTCTGCAAACCACAACTAGAGAGGAGCTGAAACAAAAATGTCAGTTGACCCCACTGCAACTAAAGTGGAGCCCAATGCATAACTATACAGTAGAATACCACACATAACAATGAGACAGGAGCCAGCTGATGATCACTACTAGAGAAGAGTTGCCCCATGCAGCTCAAGAGGAGGCCCAATCACAACTGTACAGGAACCCCAAGTCACCTGTCCCAACTTGAGAGGATCCCTGAGTCCTCCACCATAACTCTACAGGAGCACTATATCATCACAAAGAAGGAGCCCCTGCCAACAAACAGAGGATCCCTCCACCAAAACTGGAAATGATTCCCCTGCCAAAATTAGAGAGGAGCCCTTTGGCACATTGCACCTAGAGAGGTGGCCCTCTGCCACTAATAGAGACGTGTACCCTGACATAACTTGAGATGAGCCTCTCACCATTAGAGTGGAGCAACCCCATGAAAACTAGAAAGGAGACCCCAATGCCACAATTAGAACACTCTTCCCACAGACAACCCCCAGAGGCTTCACCACTGCAATTAGAGAGGAGCCCCGAGTCCCCACATGAACTTGAGGGAAGACCTATGCCAAAACTCAGGAGAAACCTATGGCCACAATGAGAGAGGAACACACCCGCCAAAACTGGAGATTGCCCCACCACTACAACTGGAGAGAAGACCCAGGATATCACACCTAGAGAGGTCCCCCTCCACCGCAAATAGAGACCAGCCTCTGCTGCAAGTCGAATAGAATCCCCTACCACCGACAGAGATGAATAACCTCGACACAACTAGAGAGCAGAAGTCACATGCAACTAGAGAGGAGCCCCCTGAACATCAACAATTGAGAGGAGCATTCCTGCACATCACAATTAGACAGAAGCCTCCTTTCAAAACTAGAGAGGAGGCTCCCATGCCCTAACTAAAGAGAAGAGGCCATGTGATAATTAGAGAGTAAGCTCATGGATATCACACCTGGAAAGAATGCCTGTGCACATTGCTACCAGAGAGTAAATCCTGTCCATATTTTGAAAGGGAAATTCAACCTCAACTCTAGAGGTGACCTCTGCATACCAAAACTAGAGAAAAGCCCAACTAACCCAACTGGAGAAGAGACTGCATAACACAACTAGAGAGGTGCCCACCAACACAACTAAGAGTTGACCCCCCACACCAATTAGAGAGGAACCCCATGCCACAGGTAATTTAACCACCAACACATTGCAGCTAAACAGAAACCACCCTGCACATTGCCACTAGAGAGGAACCACCCCACCACATCTCAAGTGGAGGCACCACCTCAACTTGAGGGGAACACAAACTCCCATGATGCAACTCAAAAGGAGTCCTCCACCACAACAAGAGTAAAGACTCACACATTGAAACTAGAGATGAGCCCACCCGGACACCACATGAAGAAAGGAAGCCCCACACCCTGCCGCTAGAGAGGAGCAATCTCATACACCACGTCTAGAGAGGAGGCTTCACACCACTACTAAAGAGTTTCCCCTCAAGCCACAAATAGAAATGAGCAAGCAAACTGCACAGAGAGAAGACTATGCACTATGCAACAAGACCGGAGTTCCCACTCCACAACTAGAGCGGACTTCCCCAGGCACAGCACAACTAGGGAGGTGCACCCCAACACGTCACAACTTTGAACACAACCACCAAAACCAGAGATCTGAATACATGCAACAGCTAGATAGTTGATCCCCATGTGCAACTAATGAAGAGCACACCACTGTGACTAGAGAAGAACCCCCATCCCATATATCACATCTAGAGTGTGGAACCACTATCACAACTAGAGTGGACACCCCTGCCACAGGTAAATAGGAGCCGGCCCCACACATCACAATTAGAGAAAAGTGTCCATGCACATCAAAACTAGAGTGGAACTCCCACATGGATCATAATGAAAGAGGAGGCCAGCACTGTAATTAGAGAGAAAACTCATGCCGCAATTAGAGATAAGCCCCCCTGAACATTGCCATTAGACAGGATCATACTCATACATCACAATTAGAAAGAAGCCCTCAGCCATGATCAGAGAGGAACCCACCATGCTGCAACTAAAAATGAATCCTTCTGCCACAACTATAGAGTAGTCTCCTGTAAATCACGAGATAAAGGGCCTCTTCATATCACAGAGAGGAGCCACCCTCATCACAATTTGAGAAGAACACTCTATTACAACTAGAGAGGAGCCCAGCTACCAAAACTAAAGAGGAGCCTCCCTGCCACAACTAGAGACGAGTCTGCAAATGACAACTAGAGAGGAGCTGACCCACCACAAATAAATAATGCACCCCCACTGCAACTGGAGTAAAGCCCCATGCCACAACTAGACAGTAGCCTTCTGCATATTCCAACTAGGTAGGGGCCAGCCTGAACATCGCTACTAGAGAGGATCTGGCCAACTGAAGCTCGACGGGAGGATCCACCACAACTCTCAAGGAGGCCTGAGTCACCTGTGGTAACTCAAAAGGCACCAGGATTTCCCTGCTGCAATTTGACAGAAGCACTCAGCTGTAACAAGGAAAGGAGCCACTGGCCGAAATGACAGACGGGCTTCCCAGCCAAAACTGAAGTGGATTCCTCCAGCAAAATTAGAATGGAATCCCACGAGAAGACCCTTCTGCCCCAAATAGAGATGAGCTTCATGAAGTAAGTCGAGTGGAGTCCCTCACAACCAGAGAGCAGCAATCCCACTAATGTTAGTGAGGAACCCCAAGCAACAAAAGTAGAGAGGACCTCCCCCGTGGAGGCACTTACACTCCAACCAGAGAGGACACAACCCTGCAACTCAATAAGAGTCTGCTGGACATCACAGAGAGAGACGAGCCCCTCTGCTGCTAATAGAGATGAACCTCAAACCACAAAGAGAGAGGAGCTTGCACACCACAACTAGAGGAAATCGAAACCACAACAACTACAGAGTTGACCCCGACCACAACGACAGACAAGTCCCAGGCCAAAAGTAGTGAGTAGCCGACTGACAGTGCAACAAGTCATGAACCAACCTGCACATCCCTACTAGAGATGAGTCGGCTCAAGACACCTCTAGAGGAGGCCCCACCACAAGACGAGAGAAACCTTTAGTATACCCCCAACTCGAGAGGAATATCAAGCTCCCCATCACAGCTTGTGTGGAACTCTGAGTCCTTCGGTACAACACAAGAACACTGAGTTCACTCTGTGACTTGAAAGAAGATCTGAGTCTCCTGCTGCAACTCGAGAGGAACCCCGAGTTCCCTGCTGCAACTCTAGAAGAGCCCCAACTCCCTGTTTCAACTCAAGAGGAACCATGGGAATATGCCTAAATTCAAGAGGAGCCCTATTCTGCATCACGTTGAGAACCCTCGGCAACAAAGATAGAGGCACCCCCCTGCCAGAGCTGGAGAGGATGCCCTCACCACAACTAGAGAAGTGCCCCCAGGACATCACACCATAAAAAGAGTCACTCTGCCACAAATAGAGATGAGCTCACTGAAGTAACTTGAGTGGATACCTTCAAATTTATAGAGGAGCAATCCTGAGAAAAACTAGTAAGGGTTGCCCAGTGCCAAAATTAGAGATGAGGCCCCACCCGACAGAGACCACCCACCAAAACACAAGAGGCAGTATCACTGCAACTCAAGAGGACCTTTGTGTCTCCTGTCTCACCTGAAGAGAGCCTTCCATGGCAATTCAAGAGGAACTCCTAGTTCCACACTGTACATGAAAGGAACACTGTGTACCCACTGCAAATTTAGAGGAGTCCCGAGTCTACTGCTGAAACTCGACAAAAAGCCCGAGTTTCCTGCCACAACTCAAAAGATACCCATGCACCCTGTTGCAACTCAAGAGGTGGCATCACTAGAACTCTAGTGGAGCTCTGAGTGCCCTTCCTCAACTCAAGAGGATATCTCACAGTAAATAGAGAAAAAGACCTCAGCACAACTAAACAGTAGCACCATGCCACAACAAGAGAGGAGCCCAGGCACACATCACTACAACAGAGGAGCACCCACAGCAAAATTAGAGTAGTTCACATCACCACAACTAGAGAGGAGCCCACACAAGACACCTGGAGAAGAGCTCCACCTCACATTGGAACTATTGATGAAATCCCATGCACAGTGGAACTAGAGAGGAGATCACCATCATCACTGGAGACTTGACCACCCACCACAAGACTGTTGACCCCCACTCCAAATAGAGAGGAGCATTCAGGATAAAACAAGATGGCAAACCCCACCACAACTACAGAGTAGGCCCTTGCCCTCAGCAAATAGGGTAACCACTGCAACAACTTGAAGGAACTACCACACCACAAACTAGAGAGAAACCCCTAGCAGAGTGCAACTAGTGAGAGCCCCTGATCACACCTACTGTGTTGACCACGTGCTGTAACATGAGAGGAGCTTTCAAGCTGCATCTGGGAAAGAGTTCCCCACAAACCACAATGACTGAGGAACACCATTGCCCAATGCAACTAGAGAGGAACCACCAAGTCCTCTGCTGCAACACGAGAGGAGCCAATGGCCAGAATGACTGAGGATCCCCCCGCCAAAACTGGAGAGGTTTCCCCCATCATAAGCAGAGAGGACTCCACAAGATATCACCCATAGAAAAGAGCACCTCTGCTGCACATGGAGACATGCCCCCTGGAGTAAATTGAGAGGAGGACCTCAGAAGTAGAGAGGAACAACCATGCTAAAATCTGTAGGAATATCTAGTGCCAAAAGAAGAGAGGGCCCCCTTCATATCCCCTCATCACAACCTTAGAGGAGGGTTCACTGCAACTCATGAGAATCCCCGAGGCCAGTGCCACAAGTCAAGAGGAGGACACCACCTGTCCTCAGAGAAGCCACCAGCCACAATGTGAGAGGAGGCCCCCAGATGTTATACATAGGGAGAAGTCACTCTGTGGCAAATAAAGATGAGCCCACCACCACAGCAAGAAGGGAGGCCCCTGCACATTGCAATGAGAGAGAACTCCCCACAGATATTGCAACTAAAGAGCCCCTCACCATAACTGGAAAAGAGACCACACATTGCAACTAAAGAGTGACCCACCAGCAAACCACAACTGGAAAGGAGTATGCACACCACAGCCAGAGATAATTGCCCATGACAGCTAGAGAGGAGCCCCCATTGATACTGAAGAGGAGCTCACCAGCACACTGCAACTAGAAAGAAACACCTATGCCACATGTTGAGAGGAGTCCTGAACCACAACTAGAGACCCCCACTGAAATTCAAGAGAAGCCCCCTGCTTCATCTCAACAAGATCCGTTGCCTCTTTTTAGAGGAGCCCGAACCCCCACAGCAAATTAATATGTGCCTCCTTGACGGAGTCCAGCTCCAGCAGCCAGGGATTCAACCTGAAGGGAGGAACGGTGTCAGCGAGTAACGAGACAGCCTTTCAGTTTTTTTGGACTGTCTATTTCAAGTTTAAGATTTTCTTTTATACTTTTACAAAACCATTTAGTCAGAGGTTTGACATTTTCAGTTCCCCCTCACCCAGATTTATTATCTCCATAAATCATTGTTGCTCTTCAAACAGACTTTCTGCTTTGGCAATTCTCTCGGAATCAGCTTTACCATCTATTATCTACTTCCTCTTATGTGTACTATAGTTAACTTGTGATTGCACTGTAACTCATGCTGCATTCCTCAGTTTATTTCTTATCTTTCTAAATCCTGTTTGCCCCTAACATCCTGAGCTCACTATCTCTTAAAAAGGCCTCTAGCTATAGTATCTCTAAAATTCCTAACCTCTATAAGCTATAGTAAAATATGCTAACATTACAACATTCCTTAAATCTTTAGCTTCTAACTATTTTAATTATTCCTAATCCCTAAATTCAGCAAACTCCTTTGCCATAAACACTTTCCTCACAAATAGGCTTCAGATAGCAATCCCTCCCATGACCTCAAGCTGCAGCCAACATACTCACCCTGGAACACTCTTTTGTAAAAGTTCTTGAACAAATGTCAATGACTAACTTTATGAATTATTTTCTGAGCACAGCTGCAGAAGGCTTTGTACCTTCTCATGCTCCTCACAAGAACAATAAGCACCTTAATATTCTTTTCAGTCAACTCAACCGAGGAGAAGAAAGAACAAGTTAGAATCATAAGGCCTAACTCCTTCATCCCAGGTCCATGCCTGTGGTACAAGGAGAGGGAGTTGGGGCCATGCCTCCATTTTGTCAGTAATGCCTAACGCAGCACCCAACACCTCTTGAGATAAATAGAAAGGAGGCCACCACCTCAAGTACAGAGATACCCACAGCACAACTGGAGATTCCCATGAAAACCAAAACTAACATGGAGTCCCTGCCACAACAGGAAACTTGTACCCTGCCACAACTAGAGTGGAGCCTGCACATCACAACTAGAGAGAAGTCCCCCACAACTAGACAGGAATTCAACTTAGAGAGGAATTCAACTTAGAGAGGAGCCCACCAGCACAACAATACACAAGCCTCCCACCACAACTCCAGAGGAGCCTGCATTCCTCATGTGGAGGAGAGCCCCATACAAAGTGAAACTATTGAGGAAATTCCCTGCCAACATAACTAGAGAGAAACTTCCTCACCACAACTAGAGAGATGACCACCCATCACAAAGAGAGAAGTTCAACCCCAAAATTAGTGAGGAAACCCTAGTGCTACAAGTAGAGAAGACCCATCACCATGGAGCTCCCACATGGAAAATGTGGTAGCAGGCACAACATCAACTCAAGAGGAGGCCCAAGTACCTGCAGCAACTCTAAAGGAGCCCCACAATGAAACTCGAGACATGCCCCATGCAGCAGTTCGAGAGGTGCCTCCTACTACAACTAAAGGGGAGCCCCAGCCATAAATTAAGAGCACTGTGTGTCCTGTAACAAGCTTAGAGCCCCCTGCCACAACTGAAAGGAGCAACCATTCACAACTAAAGATGAACCTGCAAACCACAACTAGGGAAAAGGCCCCTGGAAATAGAAAGGAACTCCCAATCTGATTGGAAGAAGAGCAGAGCCAAACACCACAACTTGAGGGGAGAATTCCATCACAAATAGACATTAACCTTGCTGAACATTACCACTAGAACTGAGCACACCCACATATCACAATTAAATATAAATCCCCTGCAATGAGTAGAGAGGAGCCCAAAATGCCACAACTAACAAGGATGTCCCCTGCTACAGCTAGAGAGTTTTCTCCTTCACTTCACAAGTGGAAAATGTGCCCCTTCACATGACAAGCAGAGAGACCACCCCAACCACAGTTCGAGAGGAGCATTCTACCACAACTAGAGAGGAACCCCCATACCACAACTGAAAAAGAGTGCCCCCACCACAACTAGAGAGGAGTCTGCAAACCACAACAACACGGGAGCAGGAAAATTAAAAAAAGCCATCAGTCTAACCCCACTGCAATTAGAGTGGATCATATCTTAATGATACAGTAGCCCACTGCACATCACAGCTACACAGGAGCCAGCCTGCTAATCACTCCTAGAGAGGAGCTGCGCCATGCAGCTTGAGAGGAGGCCCCACCACCACTATAAGGGAACACTAAGACACCTGTGAAAACTCGAGTGGATCCCTGGGTCACCCAATGCATTTTGAAAGGAGCCCAATGCTGTCATAAGGAAGGAGCCTTCTGTGACAAAGACAGAGGAGTTCCCACCAAAACTGGAGAGGATTTCCTGGCCAGAACTAGAGAGGAGCCCTCTGGCACATTGTGCCTAGAGAGGAGCCCCTCTGATGCAAATAGAAATGAGGCCCCAGAAGTAAATCAAGATGAGCTCCTCACAACTACAGTGGAGCAATAGCCTGAACACTAGTGAGGAGCCCCAAATGCCACAAGTAGAGAGAACACCCTCTCCACAGAAGTGGCACCACTGCAGCTAGAGAGATGCCCTTCCTGAACTTGAGAGGAAGCCTATGCCACAACTCAAGAGAAGCCCATGAGCACAACAACAGAGGAGCTCATCTAGCAAAACTGGAGAGTGTCCCCAAACCACAAATAGAGAGGTGATCCTGGACATTACATCTAGAAAGGGTCCCCTCCACTGCAAATAGAGACAAACCCCTCCTGCAAGTTGAGTATATTCCCTTATCACCATTAAAAACGCACATCCTTGCCAAAGCTAGAGAGTAGACCCCATGCAGCAACTAGAGAGCAACCCCCTGAACATTGACACTTGAGAGGAGCATTCCCGCACATCACAATTAAACACAAGCTTCCTTCCACAACTAGAGAGGAGCCCCCCCCCCCACCACCACAACTAAAGGGGAGGGGCCATGCCAAAATTAGAGTAGGCTCAGGTATATTGCAAAAGAGTACCTATGTACATCACTACCAGAGAGGAAACCCCCATTGCAGTCAGAAAGGAAAAATCTACTGCAACTCTAAAGTTGCCCACCACACACCACAGTTAGAGAAGAGCCCCCCCAACACAACTCTAGAGGAGCCTGCACACCATAACTGGAGAGGAGCCCACCTGACACAACACAACTAACAGCTGACCCCTCACCCCCCCCCCCGCCGCCACCAACTTGAGAGGAGCCCCATGTCACAGGTTGTGTAGCCACCCACACACCGAAACTAAAGAGAATTAACCCTGCACAGTGCTACTAGAGAGGAGCCACCCCACCACAGCTCAAATAAAGGCTCCACCACAGCTTGAATAAAGGCTCCACCACAACTCAAGAGGAAGATGAATTCCCCCAGTGCACATCGAGAGGAGTCTCCCACCAAGACTAGAGAGGAGCCCACCCAGACACTGCATGTAGAAAGGAGGCCCTACACCCTGTAACCAGAGAGAAGCAATCTCACACACCACATCCAGAGAGGAGGCTCTACACCACTATTAGAAAGTAGCCCTTCAAACTAGAAATAGAAATGATCCAGCAAATTGAACCTGGAGAAGAGCTGCACAGAACAATGCCACAAGACAGGAGTTCCCCCTCCACAACTAAAGAGGACTTTCCCAGGCGCAACACACCTAGGGAGGACCACCCCAGCATATCACAACTAGAGAGAAGGCCAACCGCTAAAACTATAGAGTTGACAGTCCAGGTTCGATGCACGATGCTGGATGCTTGGGGCTGGTGCACTGGGACGACCCAGAGGGATGGTATGGGGAGGGAGGAGGGAGGAGGGTTCGGGATGGGGAACACATGTATACCTGTGGCGGATTCATTTTGATATTTGGCAAAACTAATACAATTATGTAAAGTTTAAAAATAAAATAAAATTAGAAAAAAAAAAAAAAAAAACTATAGAGTTGAATACACACCACAACTAGGTAGTTGGCCCTCAGGAGCAACTAATGAAGAGCATACTGCAAAAAATTAGAGAGGTTCCATCTCTCCCCATATATCGCAACTAGAGTGGAGCACCACCACCACAACCAAATGGACACCCCTGCCACAGGTAGATACAAGCCCTCCGCACACATCACAATTAGAGAAAAGTGCCGATGCACATCACAACTAGAGTGCAACTCCAACTCCAGATCATTACAATAGAGAAGGGCAACACTGGAACTAGAATGGAGACCTCTTCTGCAACTAGAGATAAGCCCCCCTGAACATCCTCATTAGAGAGTAAAACACCCACACATCACAATTAGAAGCCACTGCGATGAGTAGACTGGAGCCAACCATGCCACAACTAAAGAGGACTCCCATTGCCACAACTAGACAGTAGCCTCCTGCATATTACTACTAAGAAAATACCCCCTTCACATCACAATCAGAGAGGAGCCACCCCCAGAACATTTTGAGAAGAGCACTCTACCACAATTAAAAAGGAGCCCAACTACCACAACTAAAGAGAAGCCCCTGTGCCACAAATAGAGAGGAGTATGCAAAGGAGACCTAGAGAGGAGCCGCCCCACCACAAATAAAGAATGGACCTCCACCGAAACTAGAGTGAAGCCCCATGCTGCACCTAGACAGGAGCCAGCCTGCATTTTGCTACTAGAGAGCATCTTCTCCACTGCAGTTTGAGGAGGCTCCACTGTAACTCTAAAGAAATCCCAAACAATTTGTTGCAACCCAAGGGGGACCCTGAGTTCCCCACTACAATTTGACAAAAGCCTTATGCTGTAACAGGAAAGGAGCCCCTGGCCACAATGACAGAGGAGCCCCTCTCCCAAAACTGAAGCAGATTCCCCAGCACAAATAGTGGAGTCACCTAGGACATAACACCTAGAGAGAAGACCCTCTGCTGCAAATAGAGACGAGCTTCCTGCAGTAAGTCGATTGGAATCCCTCAAAACTAGAAAGAAGCAACCCTATTAATGCCAAAAGTAGAGACGACCTTCCCTGTGGAGCCACCCATACCTGAAGCAGAGAGGACCCAGCCCCACAACTCAAGAGGAGTACTCCACTACAACTCGAGAGGAGCCCACTGGACATCACACACAGAGAGGAGCCCCTCTACTGCTAATAGAGATGAACCTCACACAACAACTATAGAGAATCTTGTACACCAGAACTAAAGAAAATCGATCCCACCACAAGTACAGAGTTGATCCTGACAACAACTAGCGAAAAAATCCATGCCAGAACTAGTGAGTAGCCACCCACACATTGCCACAAGACAGGAGTCATCCTGCACATACCTTATAAAGACAAGTCACCCTTAGACAACTCTAGAGGAAGCCACACTGCAATTTTATAGGCACACTGCATTCCCCACCACGGCTCTAGTGTAACTCTGGGTCCGGCACTGAAACTTGAGAGGAAAACTGAGTTCCCACCACAACTTGAAAGGGTCTCTGAGTCTCCTAGCTCAATTCAAGGGGAAGATTCCATGGCAACTCCAGAGGAACTCCAAGTTCCACGCTGTACTCGAGAGGAACACTGAATTGCCACTGCAATTCAAGAGTAGACCTGAGCCCACTGCTGCAACTTGAGAGGAACACTGATTTCCCTGTTTCAACTAGAGATGAGCCCCAAGCCCCGTGATGTAACTTGAGAGGATTCCTGAGACCGCCAATGCATCTAAAGAGGAACTATGATAATCTGCCTCAATTGAAGAGAAACCCTATTCCACATCATGAGGAGAGCACCTGGCAACAAAGAAAGAGGCAGTCCCATGGCACAGCTGGAGAGAATCCCATCATCATCATATCCAGAGAGGAGCCCCCAGGACATTGCACCTAAAAAGGAGTCACTCTACCACAAATAGAAATGAGTCCACTGAATAACTCAAGAGGAGCCCCAAATGCCCTGGCACAACTCAAAAGACCCTGAGCGCCCAGCTGCGACTCAAAAGGAGGCAACACCAGAACTCGAGAGGAGCCCTGAGTCCCCTGCCGAATCTCAAGAGGAGCTATCACAGCAAATCGAGATAAGATTTCAACACACTTAGACAGGAGCACCACACCACCACAAGAGAGGAGCCCAGGCACACATCTCTACAAGAGAGGAGACACCCATGGCACAATTAGAGAAGTATAGCTTGCCACAACTAGAGAGGAGACCACACACCACATCTGGAGAAGACCCCACCCTCGCACATTGCAATTATTGAGGCAAACCCCTGACCAATGCAACTAGAGAGGAGACTCCCACCACAACTAGAGAATTGACCCACACTGCAACTAGAAAGGAGCCTTCTTGATTAAACTTGATTGGAAAGCCTGTCACAACAAGAGAGTAGCCCCTTGCACACTGCAACTACAGTAACGACTACAACAACTCAAAGGAGCTACCACATCACAACTAGAGAGAAACCCAAATACAGTGCAAGTAGAGAGAGCCCCTGGCCTCAAACAGTGTGTTGAAATGAGCCACAGTGAGAGATGATCCTGCACACAGCATCTGGAGAACAGTCTTCTGCATACTGCAATGACTGAGGAACACCAATGCCCAATGTAACTAGAGAGGAACCACTGAGTCCTTTGCTGCAATACAACAGGAGCCACTGGCCACAATGACACGGAGACCCCACCAAAACTGGAGAAGCTTCCCTCGCCACCAATAGATAGGAGAACACCAAAATATCAAACATAGAGAGGAAAGCCTCGGCTGCAGAGAAGATCTCCCTGAAGTAACTTGAGAGGAGGCCCTCACATGTAGAAAGGACCAACCATGATAAAATTCGTGAGGAACACCTACTGCCAAAGAAGAGCAGAGGCCCCTGCAGAGGCTCCCATCATAACCTAAGAGGAGGGACCACTGAAACTCGAGAGGAGCTCCGAGTCCACTGCCACAATTCAACTGGAGGACTCTGCCACTACTCGAGAGAAGCCAGTGGCCACAATGAGAGAGTATGTCCCCCAGATATCACACCTAGACAGGAGTCACTCTGTGACAAATATAGAAGAGTCCCCCACCACAACAAGAAAGGAGGCCTTTGCAGATTACAATGAGAGAGGTCCCCCCTCAGATACTGTAACTAAAGTGTCCCTCACCATAACTAGAAAGGAGCCTGCATATCACAACTAGAGATTAGCCCACTAGCATACAACTAAAAAAGAACAGCCACACCACAGCTAGAGATAATCCCCCACCACATCTAGAGAGGAACCACCACTGATACTTGAGATGAATCACTAGCACACCACAACTCAAAAGAAACATCCGTGTCACAGATGGAGAGGAGTCCCTGACCACAACTAGAGAGGAACCCCTCAATGAAACTTAAGAGGAGCCCCCTGCTTCATCTCGACAGGATCCACTGCCTTCTTTTTGAGAAGCCCTGAGACCCACACCAAATTGATATGTTGTACCTGAGAAAAACCAGAGGAGCACACCACTGCAATTACATAATTCTGCCTACCGCAACTCGAGAGCCCTTGAACATCCCAAGTAGCTTGGAGTAGCCTGCCACAACAAGAAACCAGAACCCTTCCACAACTAGAGAGGAGCCTGCACATCAAAACTAGAGAGAAGCCCCTGACAACTAGACAGGAGCTCCGGGAAATTGACTCTGAGGCAAGCCCGCCAGCACAACAATAGGCAAGCCTCTGGCCATAGCTCCAGAGGAGCCTACATTCCTCATGTGGTGAACAGCCCTATACACTGCAAATATTTAGGAAAAGCCCCTCCCTATGTGACTAGAGAGGAGCACACTCACCACAACTAGAGAGAGAACACCCATCACGACTAGAGAAGGTAAACTCCACCAAAAGTTTGAGGAACTCCAAGAGCAAAAGGTAGCGAGAACCTCCACCATGCAGCCACCAAATCCCCAACCAGAGAAAACACAGCCTCGTAAATCCAGAGGAGCCCTTCATTACAACTCGAGAGGAGCACACTGGACATCACACATAGAGAGGAGCCCGTCTGCTGGTAATAGAGATGAACCTCACAGCACAACAAGAGAGGAGCTTGCACACTACAACTAGAGAGAATAAAACACACCATGACTACAGAGTTGACCCCGACCATTTGTAAAGACCCATGCCAAAACTAGTGAGTATGCAGCCACACATTGCAACAAGACAGAACCCACCCTGCACATCACTGCAAGAGACGAGATGCCCCAAGAGAAGTCTACAGGAGGCCCTATGGCAACTCAAGATGAACCCTGAACACTTCCCCCAACTCGAGAGGAATCCCGAGTTCCCTGCCATGGCTCGAGTGGAACACTGTGTCCCACGCTGCAACTTGAGAGGAAACCTGAGATCCCGCCAAAACCCTAGAGGAGCTCTGGCTCACCTACTGCAACTTGACAGGAACCCTGAGTCTCCCCCGACTACTCGAGTGGAACCTTACATTCCCACCCACAACTCCAGTGGAGTTCCAAACCACTATTTGAACTTAAGAGGAACCCTGAGTTTCCTGCTGTAACTAGAGAGGAAACCCGAGTTCCCAGCCACAATTTGAGAGGAGGCCTGACTCCCCTGCTGCAACTCAAGAGTAACCCTGAGTTCCAAATCGCAACTGGAGACGATTCCCAAGCCCCTTGATGCAACTTGAGCGGATTCCCAATGTCCCCAATGAAACTCAAGAGAACTGTGAGAATCCACCCTAATTCAAGAGGAGCCGTATTCCACATCATGAGAGAGCCCCTGGCAACAAATCAGTGACTCTCCCCTGCCAGAGCTGGAGAGGATCCCCTCACCACAACTAGAGAGGAGGCCCCAGGACTTCGCACCTAAAAAGGAGCTACTGTGCCACAAATAGAGATTAGCACACTGAAATAACTTGAGAGAATCTCTCGCAATTATGGAGGTGGAATCCCGTGAACAACTAGTGAAGAGAACCCAACGCCAAAACTAGAGAGGACTCCCCACCCACGGACACAATCCACCACAACTTGAGAGGAGACACAACAAAACTCGACAGAAGCTCTGAGTCCCCTTCCACAATTCAAGTGGAGCTCTCCATGGCAACTCAAGAGGAACTCTGAATTCCAAGCTGTAATTGAGAGGAACACCAAGTACCCGCTGCAAATCCAGAGAAGCCCTGAGTCCATTGCTGCAAATGGAGAAGTGACACCAAAAGAACTTGAGAGGAGCTCTGAGTCCCCTGCCTCAACTCAAGAGGAGCTATCATGGCAAATCTAGATAAGACCTCAGCACAACTAGAGAGGAGCACCACACCACCACAAGAGAGGAACCCAGGCACACATCACTACAAGAGAGGATCACCCTCAATTAGAAATATGCAGCTGGCCACAATTAGAGAGGAGCCCACACACCACATTTGGAGAAGAGCCCCACCACACATTGCAACTATTGTGGAAAACCTCTGTCCAATGCAATTAGAGAGTAAATCTCCACCACAAATAGAGACTTGACCACTCACTTCAAATAGAGAGTTACCCAACTGTAACAAGAGAGGAGCATTCTGGATAAAACTAGATTGGAAACCCCACCACAACTAGAGAGCAGTCCCTTGCCAATAGCAAATAGAGTAACACATGTAACAACTCAAAGGAGCCACCACACCACAAATAGTTAGAAACATCTAGTAGAATGCAACTATAGAGAGCCCCTGGCCACAACTAGTGTGTTCACCAGGTGCGACAACTAGAAAGGAACCTGCATACCACATCCGGACAAGATACCCCACATCCTGCAATGATTGAGGGGCAACACTGCCCAACGCAACTGTAGAGGAGCCACCAAGTCCTGTGCTGCAACATGAGCAGAGCCACTGGCCACAATGACAGTGGAGCTACCCACCAAAACTGGAGAGGTTTCCTCAGCCACAAGTAGAGAGGAATCCACCAAGACATCACACATAGAGAGGAACACCTATGCTGTAAATAAAGAGGAGCCCACTGAAGTAACTTAACTGTAGGCCCTCACAAGTAAGAGGAGAAATCATGCTACAATTTTGAGGAATACATAGTTCCCAAAGAAGAGAGAACCCCCTGCAAAACCCCTCATCACAACCTAAGAGGAGGTCCTAATGCAAATCGAGGAGCCCCAAGTCCACTGCCACAACTCAAAAGGAGGACTCCACCACTACTCGAGAGAAGCCACCGGCCACAATGGAAGAGGATACCCCAGACAGCATACCTAGAAAGAGTCACTCTGCAGCAAATATAGATGAGACCTGCCACCAAAAAAGAAAGGGGGCCCCTGAACATTGCAATGAGAGAGGACTCACTGAAGATATTGCAACTAAAGAGCCCCTCACCATAACTATAAAGGAGCCAACACACCACAACTATAGAGCAGCCCACCAGCACACCAGAACTAGAAAGGAGCAGCCTCACTGCAGCTACAGATATTCCCCCACCACAACTAAAGAGAAGACCTCACTGACACTCAAGTGGAGCTCACCAGAACACCACAACTATAAAGAAACCCCCAAGCAACAGATAGAGAGGAGTTGCCAACCACAACTAGAGAAGAGCCCTCCACCAAAACTCGAGAGGAGCCACCTGCTTCATCTCAACAGGACCCGCTGCCTAATTTTAGAGGAGCCTCGAGGCCCCACAACACATTGTTATGTGCCTGACGAGACTATTAGAGAGGAGCTAATCACTGTAAGAACTGAGATGCAACCACCAAAACATGAGAGCCCTGTGAACACTGCAACTACCTTGGATTGCCCTGCAACAACAAGAAACTTGAACACTGCCACAACTACAGAGGAGTCTTCACATCAAAACTAGAGAGAAGACCCACACAAGTAGACAGGAGCCACTGAAATTCGACTTTGAGAAGAGCCCACTGGCACAAAAGTACACAAGCCCCCTGCCACAACTCCAGAGGAGACTGCATTCTTTAGGTGGAGAAGAACCCCACACACCCCATAAAAGAGCCCCACACAACTCCATTGGGTTGTGGAAAAGCCCAACCTAATGCAACTAGCCAGGTGCCCCCACAATCCAACTAGAGGCTTGAGCATCTGTCACAATAGAGAGGGTCCACCCCACCAAAGTTAGTGAGGAACCCCTAGTGCTAAAAGTAGAGAAGACCTCCCTCACCGTGGAGTCCCCCAAATGACAAACATGAGAGGAGGCACAACCACAAAAGGAGACCTGAGTACCCTGCAGAAACTCTAGAGGAGCCTTACAATGCAACTCGAGAAAAGCCACCATCCTCAATGAGAGAGGAGCCCTTGGGACATCACATCCAGAGAGGAGCTCTCATGGAACAATTAGACAAGTGCAGCTCACCACGTGGAGAGAGGAGCCTTCACACCACATATGGAGAAGCGTACCACACATACCACAATGATTGAGAAACACCACTGCCCAAGCCAACTAGAGAGAAACCACCAAGTCCTTTACTGAAACATCAGAGGAGCCACTGGTCCCAATGACAGAGGATCCCCCCACCAAAACTGGGGAGGTTTCCCTCACCACAAGTAGAGAGAAGTCCACCAATACATCACACATAGATAGGAACGCCTCTGACAAAAATGGAGATGAACCCCCCAAAGTAACTTTAGAGGAGGCTCTTACAAATAGAGAGGAGCAACCACACACGAATTTGTGAGGAAAACCTAGTGCCAAAAGAAGAGAGGACCACCCTGCAAGCCACCCATAAGAATATAAGAGCAGTGACACTGAAACTCGAGAGGAGCCAGAAGTCCACTCTCACAACTGAAGAGGAGGATGCCAGTGATACTTGAGAGAATTTTCAGACCACAATATGAGAGGATGTACCAAGATATAGCACCTAGAGATGAGTCACTATGTGGCAGTTATAGATGAGCCCCCCAACCACAACAAGAAAAAAAAGGCCTCTGCACATTGCAACAAGAGAGGACTCCCCTCAGATATTGCAACTAAGGAGACCCACACCATAACTAGAAAGGATCTCACACACCAGAACTAGAGAGTAGCCCACCAGCACACCACAACTACAAAGGAGCAGCTAAATCACAGCTGGAGAAAATCCCCCACACAACTAGAGTGGAGCCCCCACTGATACTTTAAAGGAGCTCATCAGAATACCCCCATGCCACAGGTAGAGAGGAATCCCCAACCACAATTAGAGAGGATTCTGCCACTGAAACTTGAGAGGAGCCACCTGCTTCATCTCAACAGGATTCACTGTCTCCTTTTAGAGGAGCCCAAGCCCCCACAGCAAATTGATATGTGCCTCCTGAGACAAATAGAGAGGAGTCCACCACCACAAGTACAAAGAGCCCCCACCCCCCACTACATCTCGAGAGCCCTGTGAATACTGCAACTAGCTTGGAGTCCATTGCCACAATAAGCACCCTGCCACCACTAGAGAGGAGCCCAAACATCACAGCTAGAGAGAAGAACCCACAACTAGACAGGAGCCCCTGGAAATTCACTAAGGAACCAGAGGCACAACAATACACAAGTCTTCACCAGAGGCACAACAATACACAAGTCTTCTGCCACAACTCCAGAACAGCCTGCATTCTTCATGTGGTTAGAAGCCACATACACACCACAACTATTGAGGAAAAGCCTCAGCATCAGAGAGGCGCCCACTGAAACTTAAAGGAGATTGCCAGCACACCACAACTAGAAAGGCGGCCCCACACCACAGCTAGAGAGGAGTTCCCCACCATAATTACAGATGAACTGCACACAAAATCTCGAGAGGTGCCCCCTACAGCAACTCGAGAGATGCCTCTCACTACAGCTAGAGAGGAGCCGCAGCCACAAGTTGAGAACCCCATACACCCTGCAATGAACTTAGAGCCCACTGCCACAACTAGAATGGATCAACACTCCACAACTAGAGAGAAATCTGCACACCACAACTAGAGAGGAGCCCACCCGACATAACTGAGTTGACATCCGACACCAACTAGAGGGGATCCCCATGCTGCAGGTAGTGTAGCCACCGACACATTGCAACTAAACAGAAACCACCCTGCACATTGCTACTACAGAGGGCCACCCCACCACCACTAGAGTGGAGCCCCCACCTCACCTTGAGAGGAACACCAAGGCCTCTGATGCAACTCCAGCAGAATCCCCCACCACAACTAGAGAGGAGCCTACACACTGCAACAAGAGAGGTGCCCAACCAGACACCACATGTGGAAAGGAGGACCCAGACCCTGCAACTAGAGAGGGGCAATTTTGCACACCACATCTTGAGAGGAGGCTCCACACCACTACTAGAGAGAATCCCATCAAACCACAAATAGAGCTGAGCCAGCAAATGACACCTAGAGAAGAGACACAGCATAAAGCAACAAGATAGGAGTTACAACTCCACAAATAGAGAGGACTCCCCCAGGCACAGCACATCTAGGCAGGAGCACCCTGGCACATCACAACTAGAGAGAAGCCCAACCGCCAAAGGAGAGAGTAGAATACACGCCACAACTAGATAGGTGATTCTCAGGTGCAACTATTGAGGAGCACACTGCCAACACTAGAGAGGAGCCCCCCACTACATGGAATCTAGAATCTAAAACCACTGCCACAACTGGAGTGGACACCCCTGCCACAGATAGATAGGAGCCTGCCACACACATCATAAGTAGAGAAAAGTGCCTTTGTACATCAAAACTAGGGTGGAATGCCCACACAGATCATAACGAAAGAGGAGGCCAACACTGAATCTAGAGACACTACCCCTGCTTCAGTAAGATATAAGCCCCCCTGAACATCACCATTAGAGAGGAGCATACCCACACATCCCAATTAGACAGAGGACCCCTGCCACGAGTAGAGAGGAGCCCACCACGATACAACGAAAGAGGACTCCCACCACCACAACTTGAGAGTAGCCTCCTGCACAACTAGAAAAAGTGCCCCTTCCCATCATACCGGAAAGGAGCCATCCCCATCACAATTTGAGAAGAGCACACTACAGCAACTAGAGAGGAGCCCAGCTATCACAACTAAAGAGGAGCCCCAGCCCCCTGCCACAACTAGAGAGGAGTCTGCAAACGAAAAGTAGAGAGGAGCTGACCCACCACAAATGAAGAGTGGAAACCCACTGCAACTAGAATGGAGCCCCATGCTGCAAATAGAGAGCTGTGTCCCACATATCCCCACTAGACAGTAGCCAGCCTACACATCACTACTAGAAAGGATCTCTCCCACTGCAGCTAGAGAGGAGGCTTCAGTGAAAATATAAAGGAACCCTGAGTCACCTCCTGCAACTCAAATGGAACCCCGAGTTCCTCACTGCAATTCTATTGGAGCCCTGTGCTGTAACAAGGCAGCAGACCCTGATAAATTGACATAGGATACCCCCGGCCATTAATGAAGTGGGTTCTCCTGGCACTATCAGAGTGGACACCCCAGAATATCACACCTAGGAAGAAGCCCCTCTGCCACACATACAGATGAGCTCCCTGAAGTAAGTTGAGTGGAGCCCCTCACAACTAGAGAGAAGCAGCCCCACTAATATTAGTGAGGAACCCCTAGCACCAAAATTACAGAGGACCTACCCCATGGAAATTCCCACACCCTAACCAAAGAGGACACGGCCCCACAACTTGAGAGGAGCCCTCTACCACAACTCGAGGAGAGCCCACTATGGCTCACACATAGAGAGTAGCCCCTCTGCTGTTAATAGAGATGAACCTCCCAACATAGCTAGAGAGAATCAAACCCACCACAATTACAGAGTTTACTCTGCAAACAACTAGACAAAAGACATGTCAAACTAGTGACTAGCCACCCACCTATTGCAACAAGTCAGGAGCCGCCCTGCATATCCCTGATAGAGATGAGCTTCTCCAAGGCAATTCTAGAGGAGGCCCCACCATAAATCGAGAGGAAACCACGCTGCAACTATAAAGGAATCCTGCATACCGCTCAATACAAGAGGAATCCCAAGATCCCCCCATGGCTCAATTAGAACCCTGAGTTCCATGCTGCAACTGGACAGGAACACTGTTCTTGCCACAACTTGAGAGGAGCTCTGAGTCCCCTGCCTCAACTCAAGAGGAGTCTTCCATGACAACTAGAGAGGAAATCAGAGTCGTGCACTGTAACCGAGAGGAACACAGAATATCTGTTCTAACTCGTGAGGGGCCCTGATTCCACTGGTTCAACTTGAGAGGAGCCCTGAATACACCCCAAATGAGGAATAAATCTGAATTCCCTGCCACAGCTCTAGTGGAACACTCATTCTTGTGCTACAACTCGAGAGGAATCCTGAAATCCCACTGCAACTCGAGAGGAACTCTGAGTCCCCTGTTGCAATTCGAGAGGTACCCTGACTTCCCAGCCACAACTCAAATGGAGCGCCGGGTCCCCTGTTGTGACTTGATTGGAAGCCCAATTTTTCTGCTGCAACTAGAGAGGAACCCTGAGTTTTCAGTCGCAATTCTAGTGGACCATAGTTCCCTGTTGCAACTCAAGAGGAACCCTGAGTTCCCTACCTGAACTCGAGAGGAGGGCTGACTCACCTTCTGAAACTCGAGAGGAACCTTGAGTTTCCCATCACAAATTAAGACTAGATCCTAGCCCCCTAATGTAACTTGAGAGGATTCCCAAGACCCCAACCACAACTCAAGAGGAACCTAGAGAATCTGCCTCAATTCAAGAGGACCCCTATTCTGCATCACAAGGGGAGCCCCCAGCAACAAAGTCAGAGGCAGTCCCACACCAGAGATGGAGAGGATGCCCTCCCCACAACTAGAGAGGAGCCCCCAGGACATTGTACCTTATACGGGTCACTGTTGCAAATAGAGATCAGCCTATGAAGTAACTCGAGAGCAGCAACTCAAAATTAGAGAGTAGCAATCCTGCGAAAAACTAGTGAGGAGACCCCAGTGCCAAAAGTAGAGAGGACTCACTACTCCACGGAGACAAGATGTCACAACTCAAGAGGAAGCATCACCGCAAAATGAGAGAAGCTCTGAGTTCCCTGCCTAAACCAAGAGGAGCCTTTCATGGCAACTTGAGAGGAAATCTGAATTGTGCAGTGTAATCCAGAGGAAAACCAAGTACCTGCCACAACTCGACAGGAGATCTGGGTCCACTGCTGCAATTTGAGAGGAACCCCTAGTTCCCCAATGCAACTCGAAAGGACCCTAAGCCCCCTAGTGCAACTTGAGAGGAGGCACCATCAGAACCCGAGAGGAGCTCTGAATCCACTGCCTCAACTCAAGAGGAACTCCCAAGGCAAATTGAGATAAGACCTCAGCACAACTAGAGAGGAGCGCCACACCACCACAAGAGGAACCCAGGCACTACAAGAAAGGAGCACCCATGGCACAATGAGATAAGTGCAGCTCACCACAGCTAGAGAGAGGCCCACATATCAGATTTGGAGAAGAGCCCCATCACATATAGCAACTGTTGAAGAAAACTTCTGCCCAATGCAACTAGAGAAGGGAACCCCACCACAACTAGAGACTAGACCACCCACTGCAAGTAGAGTGTTGACCTCCACTGAAACTAGAGAGGAGCCTTCTGGATAAAACTAGATTGGATATCCCACCTTAACTAGAGAATAGCACCTTGCTCACAGCAACTAGAGTAACGACTGCAACAACTTGAAGGAGCCACCACATCACAATTAGAGAGAAACCCCTAGTATAGTGCAACTAGAGAGAGTCCCTGGCCACAGCTAGCTTGTTGACCACATGCCAAAATGGCAGAGGAGTCTGCACACTGCATATATATAGAGTCCCCTGCATACTGCAATTATTGAGAAACACCACTGCCAAGGCAACTAGAAAGGTACTGCAGAGTTCTTTGCTGCAACACGAGAGGAGTCACTGGTCACAATGACAGACGAGACGTCCATCAAAACTGGAGAGGCTTCCCCCACCGTAAGTAGAGAGGAGTTCACCAAGACATCACACATAGAGAAGAGCTCCTCTGCTGCAAATAGAGGGGAGCCCCCTGAAGTAAATCGAGAGGAGGCCCTCACAAGTAGAGAGAAGTAACCATGCTAAAATTTGTGAGGCACCACCTGCAGAGCCCCCCCATCACAACCTAAGACAAGGGACTACTGCAACTAGGGAAGAGCTCTGAGTACACTGCCACAACTCAGGAAAAGAACTCCACCACTACTCGAGAAAAGCCACTGGACACAATGAAAGAAGATGTCCCCACACATCATACCTAGAGTGGAGTCACACTGTGGCAAATATTGATGAGCTACCCCACCATAACAAAGGAAGCCTTTGCATATTGCAATGAGAGAGGACTCCCCTCAGATATTGCAACTAAAGAGTCCCTGACCATTACTAGAAAGGAGCCTGCACATTGCATGTAGAGACTAGACCACCAGCACATCACGGATAGAAGGGAGCAGCCACGATGCAGCTAGAGATAATCACCCAACACAACTAGAGAAGAGTCCCCACTGATACTCGAGAGGAGCTCACCAGCACACCACAACTAGAAAGAAATCCCCATGCCACAGGTAGAGGAGTCCCCAACCACAATTAGAGAGGAGCCCCCAAAGGAACTCCAGGGAGACCCCTGCTTCATCTTGACAGGATCCTCTGCCTGCTTTTAGAGGAACCCCGAGCCCCCAAAGAAAAATGATATGCGTCTCCTGACACAAATAAGGAGGAGCCCATGACCACAAATACAGAGATGTCCCCACCACAACTAGAGAGCCTCATGAACAACGCAACTAGCTTGGAGTCCTTTGCCACAATAATAAAGTTACACCCTGCCGTCACTACAGAGGAGACCACACAACACAACTAGAGAGAAGCCCCCCCCACACACACAACTAAACGGAAGCACCTGGAATTAGACTTAGAGTGGAGCCCACCTTAATAACCATAGGCAAGCCTCCCACTGAAACTCCAGAGGAGCCTGCATTCCTCATGTGGAGAAGACCCCCCAGACAAACCACAACTATTGAGGAAAAGCTCTGTCCAATGCAACTGGAGAGGAGCTCCCTCACCACAACTAGAGAGTTGACCACCAGTCACAATTAGAGGGGGTCATCCCCACCAAAATGAGTGAGAAACCCATAGTGCAAAAAGCAGAGAAGACTCCTTGCCATGTAGCCGCCCACATGACAAATGCTACAGGAGGCACAACCACATCTCAAGAGGAGTTCCAAGTACCCTGTGAAAATTCTGGAGGAGACCTTCAACCCAACTCAAGAGAAGCCCCCGTCCACAATGGTAGAGGAGCCCTCCAGACATCACATCTAGAGAGGAGCCCATTCACTGCAAAGAGAGACAAGCCTCACATCACAAGTAGAGAGGAGAACCCCTGCACATCACAATGAGAGAGGAATCCCCACAGACATCACAACTAAAGAAGAGCACCTCATTACAACTAGAAAGGACCCTGTATACTGCAGCTAGAAAGAGGCCCCCATATTACAGCTATAGATGAGTCCACCATCACACCTAGAGAGGAGATGCACACTGAAACTTCAGCGGAGCTCACCAGCACAACACAACTAGAAAGGAGGCACCGTGCCACAGCTAGAAAGGAGTGCCCCATCACAATTACAGAAGTATTTGTGTTGGCTGCTCAGTCATCTCCGATTCTTTGTGACCCCATGGACTGTGTAGCTAGCCAGGCTCTTCTGTCCATGGGATTCTATAGGCACAAATACCAGAGTGGGTTGTCATGCACTTCTCCAGGGGATCTTCATGACCCAGGGATCAAACCCAGGTCTCCTGCATCCCAGGCAGATTCTTTACCATCTTAGCCACCTGGGGCCTATGATGAAAAGTGAAAGTGAATTTGCTCAGTAGTGTCTGACTCTTTGCAACCCCATGGACTGTAGCCTACCAGGCATCTCCATCCATGGGATTTTCCATGCACGATTACTGGAGTTGGTTGCCATTTCCATCTCCAATTTCAGATGAGTCCCCCACCAGAACTCAAGAGGCACCTCCTACAGCAACTCAAGAGGTGACGCATACTAAAACTGGAGAGGAGGCCCAGCCACAAGTTGAGAGCCTCGTGCACCCTGCAGCTACCTCAGAGACCCCTGTCACAACTAGAAAGGAGCATCCCTCCACAACAAGAGAGGGGCCTGGACAACACAACTAGAGAAAAGGCCCCCACAAGTAGAGAGGACCTTTCACTCAGATTGTATTAAGAGAGGAGCCCCACACCACAACTAAAGGGGAGAACCCCATGGGAACTATACATTAGCCACACTGATCATTGCCACTAGAGAGAAGAACACCAACACATCACAGCTAAACATAAGCCCCCTGCTACGAGTAGAGAAGAGGCCAACACACCACAACAAAAGTAGATGTCCCTTGCTCCAATTAGAGTATATTCCTTCAACTCACAACTGGAGTGCCCTTTCACATCACAAGCAGAGGAGAAGCACCCTCACCACAGTCCAAGAGGAGTATGTTACCACATCTAGAGAGGAATCCACATACCACAACTAAAGAGGAGTCCCCCACCCCACCACAACTGTAGACGAGTCTGCAAAGCACAACTAGAGGGGAGCAGAAACAAAAATGTCAGTTGACCCCCACTGCAACTAGAGTAGAACCCTATGCCATAACTATACAGTAGCATAACACACATCACAACTAGACGGGAGCCAGCCTGATAATTGCTACTACAGAGGAGCTTCCCCACACAGCTCAAGAGGATGCCCCTCCAAAACTCTAAAGGAACCCCAAGTCACCTGTCAGAACTCAAGAGGAACACCAAATCCTCCACCACGACTTGACTGGAGTTCTTTGCCATCACGAGGAAGGAGCCCCCAGCGACAAAACTAGGAGCCCCCCCGCCCTGCCCCCCTGCAAAACTGGAGAGAATTTCCCTGCCAAATCTAGAGAGGAGCCTGAAAGGTTGTTGTTGAATCACGCAAAGACACCAGGATTCTTGGCCCCCAGAGGAAAAGAATTCAATCCGGGGCCAGAGACGAGTCTTGATCACTCAGAGCTTTTGGGTAATAAAGTTTTATTAAAGTATAAAGGAAATAGAGAAAGCTTCTGACATAGGCATCAGAAGGGGGCAGAAGAGTACCCCCCTGCTAGTCTTCAGCTGGATGTTATATAGTCACTAGCAGTCTGTTAATGAAAGAAAGGAAAATGTCTTTTAATGTCTTAAATTTTAATGTCTTAAAATTCAGAGTGGCACCAGGCACCTCACCCATAAGATGTATTTGGGGATAATCTTGGCACCAAATGGTTTATCCTGGGCCATAAAATGATTAACTTGAATCTTGAAGAAGGGCAGACCACCATACAAATAGTTTCATTTACATAGATTAGGAAAACAATATCTGAGTATAACATACTGGTGTGTCAAGTAGGTTCTGAGCCAAGAGGCAGAACCGACTTGAAGACAGAGTTTTAGGGTAAATGCATAGTACGTTAGCATAGCTTAAGACAAACATTTCCATAAGAAAAAGGCATTGGTTAACTTCAGGTGAAGCCAGATGTCATTATGGCAACACAGTATTTTTTTTTTTTTTTTTTAGTGGTTAAATAATTAATAAGATTACCAACAGGGTGCTAATTACAAATAACGAGAGAGGAGCTAGAGGTGATGAGTTTTCCAAATAAGGAACCAGGATCCAAAGCCCTGAGGCCCAGGTGTCCGGCCACCCGGGAAAGGCAGCTCTGAAATAAATAATGGAGTTGGGGTAAAGGGTCAGGGCTGCTCCTGCTTCTTCTTGACTGAAATCCACTTCTTCCTTGCTGCCAGCATCTCATAGAATGGGTCCATGCTCACAGCAGCCTGGATGGACTTGATCCACTCATCCCTCTCCTCCTGTGTGGGGGCCGAGATCTGGTACACCATGTGGTTCCCCTCAACCACCCGGCCGTTGGCCTCTGGCAACACAGTATTTTAAGAGAAACCTCCTTTTAAATTTGTATAGAAAAGGAAAAACTATCGCTAGTTTGTTTCCTCCTGCCACTTAAGAGAGATAAAAATGTCTGACACTTGCAGGCTATTTCCTCCGTTGGGAGACCACTGGCCTTCCTGCCTGTTACCCTCTCATTCCTCCCTTTTCTTTTAGGAGAATTATATTGCCTAGGGAAAAGGGGCATCGTTCTCATTCCATAACTGCTTCCGAGCTGACAAGTGGCATTGTCCCTAAATTTGTGAGGCAACATATTCTCCTAATCCTCATATTGAGGATATCTGATCCAGGGGCCCCAAATAGTAGTTGGAAGAAGCTGCAGCAGTAGCAGGAGTTTGAGCAACCATTTGTAACTTAAAAGCTTTCATACAGCTAGAAACAAATGCAGTTATACAGTTACAGATGCAGGGAGCAAACAGCAAAAACAAAACAATCAGAATTATTGTAATCAAGATAGTTGTCCACCATGGAGAACTAGTTAACGTCTCCCAAAGTGAGGCAATTGAGGCTTCAGTAGTATCCATGGCCCCAATCATCTTATTCATGTGTTTAGTAAAATGAATAACACTCGTGCTCATATCAGGTATATATGTACAGCATTGGGTATGAATAATGGCACATGTTCCTCCTTGTGCAGCTGTCAGAATATCTAAAGCCAATCTCTTTTGTAAAACCACCTTTCTAATTTGTGCTTGTTCAGCATTAAGAGCTGAAATAGCCTTTGAGAATCTTGTAATGCCTGTTGAGTAAAATTAGTCAAAGCATCCACTCGTAGCATAACATCTGTAGTTCCCAAAGAGGGAACAAACACTGCAGCCAAATAATCATACCAGTGAAATACAGACCTTGCCCACCAAGTTTTAAGGTGGGGTAAATTAGCAGGCTTTTCTGGAAGCTCTGAAAATATAAAGCCGTGAGTAAAGGCTAGATCCAGGGTTCATCTCCCTATCCAACCAGGGGGAAGCCATGCCCATAGGTAACAACCACATATCAAATAAGTCTCATTTAGAGCAAGCCAGCATGACTGAGATATCCAGTCCCAATTAGTGACTGGCAAGACAAAGGGAGGACCTGAACTAGAGTTAGAAAACACGGGAATGATTATGTTGCATATTTCCTGAGGCAAAAATCCGAACTGTTTCCAATCATTGTAATTAAGTTGTTGGCTAACTTTTGGGGATTGCTCTGTTTGATCCCAGCATATAGGGGCAGTAGATATTAAATGTCCTTTTTCAAGAGTTTGCCATATAACCTCATCCCATATTTGATAAATGTCAGGTAAAAAACCATTAGATCTAGACCTATTTGCCTATGTGTAGCAAAATAGTCATTGAACCAAGACAATGTATAATCAAAATTAAAAGTCACATTATGTCCATAGTTAAAGTACAAAGTGTTGCACCAGTCCGTCATCAGATGAAGAAGAGGCGTCGCATGTGATTGTTGTTGAAGGTATTCACAGACTTGAAGAAAGTTTTTTCCTTGAAGTGGAGATGTCCACCACAGGAAGCATTCCACTGATGAAGAGGGGAGTGCTCCACAGACCCAACAGTTAGACCTATTGTGGAATGCAGCATAGGAGTGAGCCCAGGACAGGAGGCATTGTCTTGAGGATCAAATGGCAGACTCAAGATATTTGGAGTCAGCAGAAGTAGGCTCACATAGGTTATCAGGCCTATCTGAAAAGTACAAAATCAGAGCATAGAAAGTAAAGACATAAAATAAAGTCACTTAGTTTTGGTCAGGGTGCCACCTCTTAACTTGACTGTGATGTACCCACGAATCAATTCCTGGCACTTTGACAGCTGTGGGTGAAGAAAGAATAACCTGGTAAGGGCCTTCCTAGAGGTGCTCGAGGTATGGGCCCCCAGATCCCAATGTTTTTATGAGGACCTCAGTTCCTGGCTTGCTTGACTCAGAGGTGGGGTCAGGAGTCATTTCACGGAGTTCTGTTAATGCCTGTTGAAAAGCTGAGAGCTGAGTTACATAACTAGTTAATTCCAAGTCTTCAGGGTCTATAACAATGTCTGTGTGTGAGAAAGGCCTTCCATAAATACATTCAAAGGGGGACAGTACCTCCTTTTTGGGGGCAGTTCGAGCCCTCATGAAAGCTATAGGTAGGACTTTAATCCAGTTGTCCTGTGTCTCTTGAGTTAATTTGCACAGATGTCTTTTGATAATGTTATTAGCTTTTTCAACCTTTCCTGAGGATTGGGGCCTCCAGGAACAATGTAAGTGATATTCTATTAAAGGCGGAGCCATTGTCACTCTAAAGGCTCCATGGCGGCCCAAACCTGGGGATAATTTCATGGATTAAAATCTTTATAACCTCCTTAGCCTGTTCACTACGACAAGGAAAAGCCTCCATCCATCCAGTAAAAGTATCTACCCAAACTTGTAAGCAAGAATATTCATTAGCTTTTGGCATACGAGTAAAATCAATTTCCCATTCCTCTCCAGGAAACTACCACTTTGTTGTAATCCAGATTTTGCTAGCTTTTCAGTCTTTGGGTTATTTTTCTGACAAACCTCACACCTTTTGATAATATTCTTTAAAGTTTTCATTACATTTTTACCTTCAAACAATCAAGAAGCCATTTGGTAAGTACTCTCTGTACCTAAATGAAAACTCTGATGTAAACCCTTAAGACTTTTCCACTGAGAATATTCAGGAATTATTAATCGTCCATCCTAGGACTGTAACCATCCTTTATCAGTAATATTTGCTCCTCATTTCTCATATCTTTCCAATCTTTCCTCAGTATATTGTGGTTTTTCCTGTTGCACAGGACCTGTCCAGATCAAAGGCATCTACAGTGAAGGGGTTTCGTAAAGTGCTGCTTTTCTGGCTTGACAGTCAGCCAGCTGACTACCTTCGGCTACTTTACTCCCATCCCACTGCTGTGCCCTTTGCAATGCATAACAGCTACTTCTCTAGGACAATATATAGCAGTTAAAAGTTTCTCGATCTCTCTGAAATGCTTAATAGATTCTCCTGTTGCTGTGTTAAATTGTCTTTCCATATTGCAGCATGAGCATGTAAAGTCAAATAAGCATACTTAAAATCTGTGTAGATATTAACCTGCTACTATTTGCTTAACTCTAGAGCTCTGGTCAGAGCCATAAACTCCACTAACCAAGCAATGGTTCCCTGGGGGAGAGATTTTGCTTCCAAAACCTGTTCAGCAGTCACCATGGCATAACCTGCTTTACGCTTTCCATCCCGAAAAAAGAACTGCCATCTGTAAATATTTCCATGTCAGGATTGTCTAATGGGGTATCCATTAGATATTCTCGACCTGCATAGTTTAAAGTTAGGAATTGGGAACAATCATGATCAGGTGTTTCATTTTCCTTCTCAGGAAGGAAAGTGGCAGGATTTAAATTTCCACAAACTTTAAGCTTAGTTACAGGTCTTCTAACAGCAATGACTGATATTTAAGAAGCCTACTGTCTGTCATCCAAATATTAACCTTAGAATTTAAGATTCCACTCACATCATGGGAAGTCAGTACAGTAAGGTTTCATCCATTAATTATTTTTAAAGCTTCAGGTGCTAATAAAGCCACTGCCCCAATTACTATTAGGCAGTGGGGCCACCCACGTGAAATTACATCTAATTATCTGCTTAAATAAGAAATAGGTTGCTGGTGAGGCCATCGGCATTGTGTCAAAACTCCCAAGGCCATACTTTTTTTTCAGTGACAAAGAAATTAAATTCTGACCCTGTGGGCAAGCTCAGAGCTGGAGCTTGCAGGAGAGCTGTCTGAAGAACCTTAAAAGCCTTTTGAGTTTCTGGAGACCAAACCAGTTTGTCAGTTTGGGCCTGCTGAGTTTCAGCTATGTGTTTATATAAAGGCCGGGCAAGTTTCCCATAACCCGGAATCCAAATGTGACAGTAACCTGTGATTCCCAAAAATCCTCTCAATTGTCTTAAAGTCATAGGCAGGGGATGATTTAGTATAGGTTTAATTCTCTCAGGGCTTATGGCACTTAGTCCTTTCTGATATGATTAGGCCCAGATATCTAACCGATTGTTGACAAAGCTGAGCCTTTTCTCTTGATGCCTTGTAACCACAGCCTGCCAGAAAGTTTAAGAAATCTTCTGAGGCTCATGAACAAGCTTACTCTGTCTCAGCACAGAGCAAAATATCATCTACATATTGTAACACCACTGCTTCAGAGCTATTAAAGTCTTGTAGATCCCGTGACAAACTTTGTCCAAATAAGTGAGGACTGTCACGAAATCCCTGGGGCAAAACTGTCCAGGTTAACTGAGAAGGTGGCTGCGTAGGGTCTGCAAAGGCAAACAGAAATTGACTTTCTTCCGCCAAAGGCACTGAATAGAAGACATCTTTTAAATCAGCTACTGAGAAATATTTGGCTTGCTCAGGAATTTCAGACAATAGAGTATGAGGATTAGGCACCATGGGGTGTAAAGGAACTACAGCCTCATTTATTATACATAAATCTTGAACTAGTCTCCACTCATTTGATTTCTTTATACCCAAAATAGGAGTGTTGCAAGGACTGTTACAGGGAATTAATAGTCCCTGCTCCTTTAAATTTTCGATGATGGGCTTTAACCCTTTCTTAACCTCAGGTTTCAGTGGATACTGCTTCTTATGTGGAAATAAGTGCGGGTCTTTGAGCTTGACAACTACAGGAATAGCATTTTGTGCTCAAAACACAGATTCTCCATCAGCCCATACTCTAGGATTTACATTTTGTTCAACTAAAGGGAGAGAAAGGGAGGGCTCCATATTCATGAAAACAGAGGCATGGACCTTGCTCAGTATATCCCTCCCCAAAAGGGGTGGGGGGAGATTCTGGCACGATCAGAAACTCATGCGAAAATAGCATGGAATCCCAGTTGCAAGATAAAGAATAACTGAAATAATACCTTTTGGCTCGTCCAGACAGTTCCATTACGGAAGCAGATTGGGAAGAAAGTGGGCCAGGGGCTTCAGTAAGCACAGAGTAAGTTGCCCCAGTATCTAAAAGGAAATCGATGGATTGGCCCCCCACAATTATTAATACCCAGGGTTCCTCATGTGTAATTAGGACTGGAGCTTATGTGGGGACCCCTGGGCACCTTCAGTCCTGATTGTCTTGAGAGACCGACCCCGTAGACCTACACGTCTGAGGGCAATCTCTCTTCAAGTGTGGTCCTTTGCAGACTGGACATGGAGCTGGGGGTGGCTTAGATGCCTGAGGGCAATCCTGCTAGAGGTGCCCCTCCTTTCCACAGTAATAGCAAGCCCATCCCTTTTCACCTGGGTCCCTCTGGGCATATTTCTCAGGCTGTTTAAAAAGTTTTTCATAGCCATTGTGAAGGCTTCCACCTTTTCCTTTGTCTTTTTCTGCCTTTCTTTATTTTCCTCATATTCCCTATCTTAATAGACTGTCTGAACCAGTTGTACAGAGTATCTAAAGACTGATTTGGTCCATACGCCCGTTTTTGTAGCTTACAGCAGATATCTGGAGCCAACTGAGTGAGAAATCTATCTTTTAAGATCACTTTTCCTTCTTCACTTTTGGGATCAATCTCAGTGAATCTGCGAAGGGCTTCTCTTAGTCTATCTAGGAATTTACGATGAGCTTCCTTCTCCTACTGTTCAATGTCTGCCAATTTTCCATAGTTTAAAGGCTTAGAATATGCCTGCCTGAGTCCTTCAAGAATACACCTAACAAAATGAGTCTGATCCCATCTTCCTTTAGCTGTGTTGTAGTCCCTGTCTGGTTCTGTAGTTGGGACCGCCTGATTCCCAGTGGGGAGGGCCTCTATCTCATTCTCCCTCTTCCCGTCTGATTCATTACCAAGCCATTCATCTCCATAAGAAACCGCTTTTCCTAAAACTCGAGGCTTTGAGTCAGAAGTCAGTGTTTGTTCCAAGATATACATCACATCCTTCCAAGTAAGGTCTTAAAGCAGAGTAACACCTTTAAAAGCTCTAATATATTTTTCTGGGTCCTCTAAATTGTCTCCCAGATCCTCCTTGATTCTTTGAATTTCTTAATAAGAAAAAAGGTTATTAACTCTCATAGACTGATTATTTCTCCCGGTGGGTGTTTCATGAAGAGGCAGCAGCTTGTGTGGCTGTTCCTCAGTCTCTGGCTGCTCTGCACATATGATTCCAGGGATAGATTGGAGAAACCTGTTTTTCTTTTTCTCTTTGTCTCCTGTCCTCCATCTCGTCTCTTACTTTGATGGTCTGAGTTTGTACTGAAACCAGAGTAGTCTGAGGTGTACTGAGACAGGAGTTGTTTGGATCTCCACGTGGGCAGTTTGAATCTCAGTTTGGATTTCCACTGAGACCAAGGTAGCTTGAATCTCAGTTTGGGTTTCCACTGAGACCAAAGCAGTTTGAATCTCAGTTTGGAGCCCGGAGTATGGGGTCAAAGTAGGAGGACAGGAAGGAGCTGAAGGTTTCACCCCCAAATCTATACCCTTAGGACATAAGTCTGGCATATTTTGCAGAGAGAAAAAGGGCAACACATATGCTACTTCTACCCATTTCCCTTGTTCCTTACAGAACTGGTCTAATATACTTAAGAGACCCTCCAACTGGCCACCGTTCACCATCCTCCAATGGATACTGTGGCCATGCAGTATCATATAGGAAGACCACGTGTATCTTCTTTAAGCCCTGGGGATCAAATCTATCCCAGTTTTTCAGGATACAGTTCAAAGGAGTGAGGCTGGAATTGTTAGCTCCCGTCTGTAAGAGAGAAAAAAAGCGACCAGTGCCATTTTTTTCTATCGAAGACATCCTCCCTGCTCTAGATTGGGGTGTAGACAGACTTTACACCAAAAGCGTTTCCTTCCTGGTCGGACTTAGTCTGTCTCTTACTGATGCAGGTGCTGTCCCCGTCCCTCCCAGTTCTACCACCAAGATGGTGTGGGGATGTACCAGGGGTATACCTGATAGCATCTCTACCTGCCGTCCAGCTCTTCACCTTTAACCTTGCTTGCCTCTGATGTCACCCAGGGTGAATCAGAGTAACCTTCCAGAATGCCTCCCAAATGTTTCCCCCAGTTAAGACTGCTGGGGGAAACATTTGTCACCTGAGTGCCTGTGCATGACCTTGAGTATATTCCTGACCACAATAAGACTGACACGAACATAAAGCTGAGACGTTCTTTCCAAGCATCACCACACCAGTATAAGAGCCTCCTTTGATCCACTAAGAGCTGGCGTTACCAAAGGAAAAAAACCCAATGTAGTCCGAATCTGAGTAACCTTTAACCGCAGAGATGTTCTTGGAGCTAGAGCTCCACCTAGCTTCTGAACTTTCAATTCCTAGTGAGGCTAGGCGCTTTCTTGACTACCAATCTAAGTTTGGGACCTATGCCACCGTACACAGTAACGTACTGTGTTACTACACAGTAACAGTATAGATCACAAGTCCCTTGAAAGTCTATGATCCGATAAACTATGTTAGTACTTCTAATTCCCAAGGAGTTATGAAATGGTCAAAGAGACCAAAAAGTTTGACCGAGAAAGGAGAATTTGGTCCACACGCTTTGCCCATTTCTGGTCAGTTCCTGAAGGACACATTGGGTGCCTTTTGACATTGGCAGGTCAGTATAAATCCCCGACAGGTTTCTGCCATAAGCCATATGAGATCACTGTGGAACCGCAGAGCAGGGCTCCTCACTTGCTTCACACAGGGCCTGTCATTCATTCACACAAGCACATCGTAGAGTTAGTAAAGCACAACAGAAAACGTGTTCGCTATGAGAACAAACAACTAGAGCTCCAAGCATCCTTACCTTGTCCTGAAATCCTGGACGAGCCCCCAAGATGAAAGGTTGTTGTTGAATCACGCAAAGACACTGGGATTCTTGGCCCCCAGAGAAGAATTCAATCTGGGGCCAGAGATGAGGCTTGATCTCTCAGAGCTTTTGTGTAATAAAGCTTTATTAAAGTATAAAGGATATAGAGAAAGCTTCTGACATAGGCATCAGAAGGGGGCAGAAGAGTACCCTTCTGCTAGTCTTCAGCTGGATGTTATATAGTCACTAGCAGTCTGTTAATGAAATAAAGGAATGTCTTAAAATTCAGAATGGCACCAGGCACCTCACCCATAAGATGCATTTTGGGATAATCTTGGCACCAAATGGTTTATCCTGGGCCATAAAATGATTAACTTGAATCTTGAAGAAGGGCAGACCACCATAAAAATAGTTTCATTTACATAGATTAGGGGGAAAATATCTGAGTATAATATCTGAGTACTGGTTTGTCAAGTAGGTTCTGAGCCAAGAGGCGGAACCAACTTGAAGACAGAGTTTGGTGATAAATGCATAGTACATTAGCATAGCTTAAAACAAACATTTCCATAAGAAAAAGGCATTGGTTATCTCTAGGTTTGAGTAGAGTTAACTTCAGGTGAAACCAGGTGTCATTATGGCAACAGTATTTTAAGAGAAACCTCCTTTTAAATTTGTATAGAAAAGGAAAAAAAAAAAAATCACGAGTTTGTTTCCTCCTGCCGCTTAAGAGAGATAAAAATGTCTGACACTTGCAGGCTATTTCCTCCATTTGGAGAATCCTGGCCTTTTTGCCTGTTACCCTCTCAGCCATCCAACTCCCAATTTGAGAAGAGCACTCTACCACATCTAGAGAGGATCCCACTAGCACAATTAAGGAGGAATTCCCTTGACACAATGACAGAGGTGGCTGCAAACTATGACTAGAGATGAGCCGGCCCACAGCAAGGAGAGAGGAGCTTGCACACTACCACTACAGAGACTTGAAACCCCTGAAACTACTGAGTGGACCCTGAACACAATGATAGAGTAGACCCTTGCCAAAACTAGTGAACAGCCACCCATCATTGCAAACAAGACAGGAGCCACCCTGCACATCCCTGCTAGAGACGAGTCACCCTAAGATAACTCAACACAATGCCCTACCACAAATTGCCAGGAACCCTGAGTACCAACCAAGCTCTAGGTGAACCACGATTTCCCTGCCACGACTCCCGTGCAATCCTGCATCCAGTGCTGAAAATTCAGAGGAACACTGATTTCTCTCTGCACTTCGAGAGGAACTCTCATTTGCCTGTGGCAACTCTTGAGGAATCCCCGAGTTTCCAGCAACAACTAGAGAATAATGCTAAGTTTCTGCTGCACCTCGAGAGGAGGCCTATTCCCCTGCCGCAACTCAAGACAAAACATGACTTTTCTGCCTCAACTCGAAAGAAGACCTGACTGCCTTGTTGACACGTGAGAATTATCCTCAGATACCCATCACAACTTGAGGGAAACCCCAAGTTTCCCACCACAAGTCAAAAAGAGACCGAGTTCCCCTCAGCTTGAGATAAGGCCTGATTTCCCCACGATGATTCAAATGGAACCCC
The DNA here is from genome assembly GCF_003369695.1 of Bos indicus x Bos taurus. Taxonomy (NCBI): domain Eukaryota; kingdom Metazoa; phylum Chordata; class Mammalia; order Artiodactyla; family Bovidae; genus Bos; species Bos indicus x Bos taurus. Next base: position 163,502 of record NC_040094.1, read on the forward strand.
GAGTTTCCCCTCACAATAGAAGGGCGGGGGTCTGAAACGCCTGTTGCAACTAGAGAAAACTCCAGAGTTCCCCGCCTCAACTTGATAGGAGACCTAACACATCTTTCACAACTCGAGAGGAAAGCAGAGTTTCATGCCTAAATATGAGGTGAGGCCCGACTCCTCTTTTGAAACTCGAGAGGCACCCCAAGATCCCTGTCATAACTGGAGAGGAACCCTGAGTATCTCGCCTCACCTCGAGATGAGGCCCTATTCCCCTGAAGCGACTTGAGAGGAATCCCAAGTTTCCCTTCACAACTCAAAAGGAGATCTTACTTCCCATAGACAACCCGAGCGGTTCCCTGAGATTCTTGTCACAACTTGAGAGGAACCCAGTGTTTAATGCCTTAACTCGAGATGAGGCCTGAGTCCCATCAACAACTCAATAGCAATCCCGAGTTCTCCCTCGGAACTCGAAAGGAGACCTGATTCCCTGAGGCAACTCGAGAGGTTCCCTGAGGTCTCTGTCGCAATTCAAGAGGAACCCCGAGCGTCCCTCCACAACTCGAGAAAAAACACGAGATTCCCCCCTTAGCTCAACATGAGGCCCAAGTCCCCTGGAGCGACTCAAGAGCAATCACGAGTTCCCCCTCACATCTTGAAAGGAGGCCTGACTCCTCTGAGGCAACACGAGAGGTTCCTTGACGTCACCGACACAACTTGAGAGGAACCCCGAGCTTCCTGCCACAAGGAAAATGCTGCGAGAAAAACCCCGCGGTTCTTCCCTCAACGTGAGATGAGGTGCAAGTCGCCTGCAGCGACTGGAGAGCAATCCCAAGTTTCCCTTCGCAACTCGAAATGAGGCTTGACTCCCTTTTGGCAACTCGAGAGGTTCCCCTAGATACCCGTTGCAACTTGAGAAGAATCCCGTGTTCCCCAGCTCATCTAGAGATGAGGGTTAATTCCTTTGATTCGACTCAAGAGGAATCTCGATGTCCTCCTCTAACCTCAAGAGGAGGCCTGTCTCACCTATTGCAACTTGAGAGGACCCCCTAGTTCCCCATCACAACTAGAGAGAAACTCCGAGTTTCCTGCCACAACTTGAGAAGAAACCTGAGTTCCCCACCTCAAATAGAGATGTGGCCCGATTCCCCTGCAGTGACTCGAGAGGAACCAGAAGTTCCCTGGTCCAAATTGACACGAGCCCCAAGATGCTGAGGCAACTGCAGAGGATTTCCAAGAGTATCTTAGCCCACCCCTATTGGAGAAGAGCCCTCTTCCTCAACCAGAGAGGAAGCCTCATACTACAACTAAGTAGGACTTCTTGTGACAGGAAGCTACAAATAGCCAGTAGCTTCCCACACTTCACAACTAGAAAATGGGCCCCTTCTAAAAACAACCATAGAGGAGTCAGCAACCTCTCAATTTAAGAAGAGCATTCTACCACATCTAGAGGAGCCATACTAGCACACTTAAAGAGGAGTTCCCTGCCACAACAAGAGAGGTGGCTGCAAATGACAACTAGAGACAAGCTGACCCACGGCAAATAAAGAGCAGACACCCACTGCAATGAGAGTGTACCCCAAGCCACATCTAGAAAGTAGCCTCATGCACAGTGCCCTTAGACAGGGACCAGCTTGCACATCACCACTAGAGAGGATCTGCCCCAGTGTAGCTCAAGAGGAGTCTCCACCACAACCTGAAAGGAATCCCGAGTCATGTGATACAACTCAAGAGGCACCTTGAGTTCCCCACTGCAATTTCACAGGATCCTTAGGCTGGCACAAAAAAAAAGGGGCCACACACCAAATGACAGAGGGGCTCTCCGGCCAAAACTGAAGCAGATTCCCCAGGCACAAATTGAGAGGTGTCCCCCAGGATATCACAGCTAGACAGAAGACATTCTGCCTCCAATGGAGACGAGCTCCCTGAGGGAAGTATAGTGGAGGCCCTCACAACTGGAGATCAGCAATCCCACGAACAGAAATGAGTAACCCATAACACCAAAAGCAGAGAGGACTTCACCAATGGAGACATGCACACCCCAACCAGAGAGGACACAGCCTCGCCCCTTGAGAGGAGCCCTCCACCACAACTTGAGAGGAGCCCACTGGACACCACAGGCAGAGAGAATACCCTTTTATGCTAATACAGATGAACCTCACACCACAAGGAGAGAGGAGCTTGCACACTACCACTAGAGAGACTCAAAACCCCCATAACTACAAAATGGACCCCGACCACAACAATACAGCAGTCCCAAGTGAGCAGCCACCTGTCATTGCAACAAGACAGGAGCCACCCTGCACATCTTTGCTAGAAATGAGTCACCCCAAGAGAAATCAACAGGAGGCCCCCCTACAAGTTTCCAGGAACCTGAGTACCAACCGAGCTAGAGGAGAGCCCTGATTACCCCGCCATGACTCCAGTGGAATCCTATATCGCATGTTGCAAATCCAGAGCAACACTGATTTATTGCTCCACCTGGAGAGGAGCTCTGAGTCCCCTGTGGCAACTTGTGAGGAAATGCCAAGTTCACAGCAACAACTAGAGAAGAACCCTGAGTTCCTGCTGCAACTTGAGAGGAGGCCTGACTACCCTGTTGCAACTCGAGGGGAAACACAACTTACCCACTTCAACTCGAGAGGAGTCCTGACTCCCCTGTTGCCACTGGAGAGGTATCCCCAGATCCCCATAGCAACTCGAGAGGAACCCCGTGTTTCCCGTTGTAAATTGAAAGGACACCAAGTTCACCCCCAATTTAAGATAAAGCCTGAATCCCCTGTAGCAACTCGAATGGAACCCCGAGTTTCCCCTCACAACATCAAGGGAGGTCTGACTCCCCTGTTGCAACTCGAGGAAAATTCTTAGTTCCCCACCTGAACTAGAAAGGAGGCCTGACAACCCTTTCAAAACTCTAAAGAAAGCAAAGTTCCATGCCTCAACACGAGATGTGGCCTAACTCCCCTGTTGCAACTCAGGAGGAACCCCGAAATCCCCGTGAGAATTGGAGAGGAAACCAAGTTTTCCTCCTTGACTCAAGATGAGGCCCTATTTCCATGCAGCTACTTGAGAGGAATCCCAGAGTTCCCCTCGGAACTTGAAAGGAGGCCTGAATCCCCTGAGGCAACCCGAGCAGTTCCTTGAGATCCCCATCACAACTCGATAGGAACCCTGAGTTTCCCACCTCAACTTGAAATGAGGCAGGATTCCCCTGCAATGACTCTAGAGCAATCGCGAGTTCCCACTTGCAACTCGAAAGGTGGCCTGATTTCCCTGAGGCAACATGAGAGGTTCCTTGAGGTCCCCGTCACAACTCGAGTGGAACCTCGAGATCCCCATTCAAACTAGAGAAGAATCCTGAGCTTAATGCCACAACTGGAAGAAAATCATGAGATCCTGCCCGCCCCCCCCCCCCCCCAATGTGAAACACACCCTATTCCTCTGCAGTGACATGAGAGAAATCAAAACTTCCCCCTCGCAACCCGAAAGGAGGCCTGTCTCCTTTGACGCAACAGGAGAGATTCCCTGAGGTCGCCTTTGCCACTGGAGAGGAAGCCTGAGCTTCACACCGCAACTCAATAAAAACCACGAGATCCCCACCTCAGTCATGAGATGAGGCCCGATTCCTCTGCATCACCTCAAAAATCATCCCGAGTTACCTCTCGAAACTTGAAAGGAGGTTGACTCTATGCAACAACAGAGGTTCCCAGAGATACCGGTTGCAACTTGACAGGAACCGCGAGTATCCCGCTGCAACTTGGGAAGTACACTGTTTTCCTCACCTCATCTTGAGATGAGGGTCGATCACTTCTTCGACTCGAGAGGAATCCTGACTTTCCCAATGCATCTCAAGTGGAGGCCTGTCTCAACAATTGCAACTTGAGCGGAAACCTGAGTTTTCTGCTGCAAGGCAAAAGGAAACCAAGTCCACCCTCAACTGGAGATAAGGCCTGATTCCCCTGCAGTGACTCGAATGGAACCACTAGTTTCCCCTCACAAGACGAAGGGAAGTCAGACACCCCTGTTGCACCTCTAGAAAAAGCTGAGTTCCCCTCCTCAACTAGACCGGTGGCCTGACACCCCTTTTGTAATTCGAGAGGAAAGTAGAGTTCCATGCGTCAACATGAGATGAGGCCTGACTCCCCTGTTGAAACTCAATAGGAACCCCAGGATTCATGTCTCAAATGCATCTCAACTCAAGATGAGGCCCAATTCCCCTGCAGCAACTTGAGAAAAATCCCGAGGTGCCTCTTGCAACTCAAAAGGAGGCCTGAGTCCACTTTGGCAACTCAAAAGGTTCCCCAAGGTTGCCAGTGCAACTCGAGAGGAACCCATGCCACCACCAAAACACAAGAAAAAACACAAAATTGACCCCTCAACGCAAGATGAGGCCCAATTCCCCTGCAGCACCTCGAGAGCAATTCCAAGTTCTCTCTCTCAACTTGAAAGGAGGCTTGACTCCCTCTATGAAACTCTAGAGTTTCCCTGAGATACACGTCACAACTTGAGATGAGGACCTATTCCCTAGAAACGACTCAAGAGGAATTCCGAGGTGCTCCGTGCAACTCGAAAGGAGTCCTGACTATACTGTTGCAACACAAGAGGATCACTGAGGTCCCCGTCGCAGCTTGAGAGGAAATCTTGCTTCCCACCACAACTCAAAAAAAGCCTCGAGATCCCCCGTCAATGCGAGATGAAGCCCAATTCCCCTGCAGTGACTCGAGAGCAATCCAGAGATCCCCCTGGCAACTAGAAAGGGGGCTTGACTCCTTTTATGCAACTACAGAGGTTCCCCAAGACACCCTTTACAACTTGAGAGGAACCCTGACTTTCTGATCGCAAATCTAGTACAGCCCTGTGTTCCCACCTCATCTCGAGATAAGGACCAATTCCCCTGCTCGATTGGAGAGGAATCCCGACTTTCCTTTTGAACTTCAAGAAGAGGCCTGTCTCACCTACTCCAATTTGAGAGGAACCCCGAGGTTCCTGCCACAAGTCGAAAGGACAGTAAGTTCCCCCTAAACTTGAGATAAGAACTGATTCCCCTGAAGCGACTCAGATGAAACCCTATGGTTCTCCTCACAATACGAACAGAATTCTGAACCCCTCATTGCACCTCAAGAAAGAGCTCTGGTTCCAAGCCTCAAGTCGACAGTAGCCCTGACACCTCTTTTACAACTCAAGAGAAAAGTGAAGTCCATGCCTCAAAACAAGACAAGACTACTCCCTTGTTGAAACTCAATAGGAACCCTGAGATCTATGTAACAACTGGAGAGGAACCCCGAGTTTTCCCCCTCAACTCGAGATGACACCCTATTCCCCTGCATTGACTTGAGATGAATCTTGAGGTATTCCTTGCAACTTGAAAGGATGCCTAATTTCCGTGAGCCAACATGAAAGGTTCCCCGAGGTCCCAGTCTCAACTCAAGAAGAATCCCAAGTGTCCTGCACCAACTCGAGAAAAACAACGAGATATCCTCCTCAACGCAAGATGAGGCCTGATTCCCCTGAAGCACTTCGAGAGCAATCCCAAGTCCCTCTCGAAATTTGAATGGAGGCTTGACTCCCTTTATGCATCTCCACAGGTTCACCAAGATACCTGTCACAAATCCAGAGGAACTTCGAGTTTCCCCCCACATCTAGGAAAGAATGCCATGTTCCACACCTCATCTCTGGATGAGGGCCCATTCACCTACTTCAAATCCAGAGGAATCACGATTTTCTCCTTGCACCTCAAGAACATGCCTGTCACATCTATTTCATCTCGATAGGAACCCCAAGGTTTCTGCCTCAATTTGAAAGGACATCAAGTTCCCCTCAAGATAAGGTCTTATTCCCCTGCAGTGACTCAAATGGAACCTCATTTCCCCTCACAACAGGAAGGTCAGTCTGACTCCCTTGTTGCACCTCTATAAAAAGCTCAAGTTCCCAGCCTCAATTCGACAGGAGGCCTCACACACCTTTTGTAACTCAAGAGGAAAGAGGAATTCCATGCCTTAACATGAGATGAGGCCTGACTCCCCTGTTTAAACTTGATAGGAACCCAGAAATCCATGTCACAATGCAGAGGAACTCTGAGGTTCCTGTCTTAACTCAAAATGAGGCCCTCTCCCCCTGCTGTGACTCATGAGCCATCCCAAGGTGCCCCTGGCATCTCAAAAGGAGGTCTGACTTCACTGAGGCAACACGAGGGGTTCACTGAGTTCCTTATTGCAACTCAAGAGGAACATCGAGTATCACACTCAACTCGACGGGAGGTCTTACCCTCCTTTTACAACTCAAGAGGAAAGTGGATTTCCATGCCTCAACAGGAGATGAGGCCTGGTTCCCTGTTGAAACTCAAGAGGAACCCCTAGATCTCTGTTGCCACTGGATAGGAACACCAAGTATCCCACCTCAACTCTAGATGAGGCCCTATTCCACTGCAGCAACTCGAGGTGAATCCTGAGGTGCTACTGGCAACTTGGAAGGAGGCCTCACTTCCCTGAGGCAACACGAGAGGTTCCATGAGGTCCCCGTCACAACTCTAGAGGAACCCAAGGCTTCCGGCCGCAAGTCGACAAACATGAGATTCACCCTTCAACGCCAGATGAGGCCCGATTCCCTCACCTCACCTTAAGAGCAATCTTGAGTTCCTTCTCAACACTTGAAAGTAGGCTTGATTCTCTTTGTGCAACTCCAGAGCTACCACGAGATACATGTCTCTCCTCGAGAGGAGCTCCGAGTTTCCTGCCACAACTCAAGAAGAGCCATGTGTTCTGCACCTCATGTCAAGATAAGGACATATACCCCTGCTTCGACTCAAGAATAATCCCGACTTTCTCCTTGCACATTAAATAGAAGATTGTCTCAGCTAGTGTAACTTGAGGGGAACCCCTAGATCCCTGTTGCAGCTGTAGAGGAAAACTAAGATTCCTGCCTCAACTCCAGTTGAGGCCTGATTTGGCTGCAGTGACTCGAATGGAAACCCAAGTTTCCCCTCACAACACGAAGGTAGTTCTTAACCCTCTATTGCACCTCTAGAAAAACCTTGAGTTCCATGACTCAAATCAACAGAAGGACTGACTCCCCTTTTACAGCTCAAGAGGAAAGCGGCCTTGCTTGTCTCAACAAGAGACAAGACTTCACCTCCCTTTTGAAACTGGATAGGAACCCCGAGATCCATGTTAAATTGGAGAAGAATCCTGAGTTTCCTGTCTCAGCTGGAGATGAGGACTTATTCCCCTGCACCAAATTGAGAGGAATAACGAGGCACCCTTTTCAACTCGAAGGAAGCCTGACTCCACTGTGGCAAAACTAGAGGTTCCCTGAGGTCCCATCACAACTTGAGGGGAACCCAAATCTTCTAGCCACAACTCGAGAAACACCAAGAGATTCCCATCAATGTGAGATAAGGCCCGATTCCCCTGCAGTGACTGGAAAGAAATCCCGCACTACCTATCTCAACATGAGAGCTTCCCAGAGATCCTCGTCACAAGGTGAGAGGAAGCCCAAGCTTCCCGCAGCAATTTGAGAAAAACCACGAGATTTTCCCCTCATTGTGAGATGAGGCCCGTTTCCTCTGGAATGCCTCAAGAGCAATCCTGAATTCCCTCTCGAAATTCGAAAGGTGGCTTGACTCCCTTAACACAACTCAAGAGGTTCCCCAAGGTAACCATCTCAACTCGAGAGGAATCCTGAGTTTCCTGTCACAACACAAGAAGAGCCCAGTGTTCCCCACCTCATCTCGAGATGAGGGCCGATTCCCCTGCTTTGACTTGTGAGCAATCCCTACTGTCCTCTCGCACCTCAAGAGGAGGCCTGTCTCACCTATTGAAACTTGAGAGGAACCCGAAAGGACACCGAGTTTCCCTTCAACTCGAGATAAGGCCTGATTCCCATGAACTGACTTGAAATGAACCCCAAGTATCCCCTCACAACAAGGATGGAGGTCTGAATCCCCTGTTGCACCTCTAGAAAAAGCCCAAGTACCTGCCTGAACTCGACAGGAGGCCTGATACCCCTTTTACAATTCAAGAGGAAAGCGGAGTCCATGCCTCAAAACGAGATGAGGCCTGACTCCCCTGTTGAAACTTGATAGGAACCCTGATACAGCTTTCACAACTAGAGAGGAACCCTGAGTTTCCCACCTCAACTCGAGATGAGTCTGTATTTCCCTGCAGCGAATCGAGAGAAATCCTGAGGTACCCCACACAACTTGTAAGGAGGCCTGACTTCCTTGAGGTAACAAAAGAGGTTCCCTGAGGTCCCCATCACAACTCGAGAGGGACCCAAAGCTTCTCGCCACAACTCAAAAAAAAAAAAAAAAAAAAAAAAACATGAAATTACCCTCTCAATGAGAGATGAGGCCCGATTTCCCTGCAGTGTCTCGAGAGTAATCCCATTCTCCCCCTCACAACTCGAAAGGAGACTTGACTTTCCTGGGGTAACACGAGAGGTTCCCTGAGGCCCCCATCGCAACTCGAGAGGAACCCCAAGCTTCCTGCCACAACTAAAGAAAAACCACGCAATTCCCTTCTCAATGTGAGATGAAGCCCTTTTCCTCTACAGTCTTGAGAACAGTCCCAAGTTCACTCTCAAAACTCAGGAGGCTTCACTCACTTTATGGTCCTCATGATGTTCCTCAACATACCCGTCACAATTCGAGAGGAACCCTGAGTTTCCTGCCACAACTTGAGAAGAGCCTCGCGTTCCCCACCTCATCTCGAGATGACGGACGATTCCCCTGCTTAGACTTTAGAAGAATCCTGACTTTCCCCTAGACCTAAAGAGGAGGCCTGTCTCACCTTGACAATTGAAAGTTGAGAGGAACCCTACATTTCCTGCTGCAAGTCGAAAAGACACCAAGTTCCCCATCAACTTGAGATAAGGTCTGAATGCCCTGCACCTACTTTCATGGAAAACCTAGTATTTCCTCACGAAGGGAGGTCTGATTTCCCTGTTGCACCTTCACAAAAAGCCCAATTTCCCTGCCTGAACTCGACAAGAGGACTGACACCCCTTTTACAAGTCAAGAGGAAAGCGGAGTTCCAGGCCTCAACATTAGATGAGGCCTGACTCCTCTGTGGAAACTCGATAGGATCCATGAGATCCCTGTCGCAAGAGAGAGGAGCCCTGAGTTTCAAACTTCAACTCGAGCAGAGGCCCTATTCTAAGCAGCAACTTGAGAGGAAACCCGAGGTGCCCCTCACAACTTGTAAGGAGGCCTGACTACCCTGAGGCAACAAAATAGGTTTCTGGAGGTCCCACTAGCAACTTGAGAGGAACACAAAGCTTCTCACCACAACTCGAGAAACACCACAAGATTCTTCCCTCAATGCGAGATGATGCCCAATTTCCCTGCAGTGACTCGAGACCAACCTCGCACTCCCCCTCGAAACTCGAAAGGAGACTTGACTTCCCTGAGGAAACATGAGAGGTTCCCTAAGGACCCCGTCGCAACTCGAGAAGAATTTGAAGGTACCCACAGCACCTCAAGAAAAACTACGAGATTCCCCCCTCAACGCGAGGTGAGGCCCTTTCCCCCTCCAGCACCTCGAGAGCAATCCCAAGTACCCTCTCGAAATTTGAAAGGAAGCTTGACTCCCTTTATGCAACTCAAGAGTTTCCCCAAGATACCCGTCACAACTCTAGAGGAACCCAGAGTTTCGTGCCACAACTGGAAAAGATCCCTGTGTTACACATCTCATTTGCAGAAGAGTGCCAATTCCTCTGCTTGGACTCGAAAGGAACCCCAACTTTCACCTCGGACCTCAAGAGAAGGCCTGTCTCACCTACTGAAACTCGAGAGAACCCCCATGGTTATTTTCATAAGTATTAAGGGCACCGAGTTCCCCCTAAACTCGAGATAAGGCATAATTCCCCTGCACTGACTTGAATGGAACCCCGAGTAACCCCTCACAACATGAAGCTAGGTTTGACTCCCCTCTTGAAACTCAATAGGAACCCCGTTTTCCCTGTCCGAACTGGAGCAGAACCCTGAGATTCCCCCTCAAAGCGAGATGAGGCCCTATTCCCCTACAGTGACTCCAGAGCTATCTCACATTCCCCTTCGCAACTCAAAAGGAGGCTTGACTCCCATTATGCAACTGCAGAAGTTACACGAGATAGTGTCATAACTCGAGAGGAACCCCAAGCTTCCTGCCACAACATGAGTAAAAAAGGAGATTTCCCCCTCAACATGAGATGAGGCTCGATTCCCCTTCAGTGGCTTGAGACCAATCCTGAATTCCCACTCACAACATAAGAGGAGGCTTGACTCACTTTATGCAAATCCAGAGGTTCCCTGAGATACCTGTCCAACTCAAGAACACTGTCTTTCCACTGAAATTAGAGACAAGCCCCGTATTCCTCACCTCATTTCAAAATGAGGGCCGAATCTCCTAATCCAACTTGAGAAGAATCCAGATTTTTCCCTCACACCTCAAGAGGAGTGCTATCTCACCTATTGCAACTTGAAAGGAAACCCGAGTTTGCTACTACAAGTTGAAAGAACACCTAATTCCCCTCAAGTTGAGAGAAGGCCTGTTTCCCCTGCAGGTACTAGAATGGAACCCGGAGTTTCCACTCACAACACGAAGGGAGGCCTGACTCCCCTGTTGCACCTCTAGAAAAAGCCCAATTTCCCCAGCTGAATGTGACAGAAGGCCAGACACCCCTTTTACAACTCAAGAGGAAAGTGGGATCCATGTCTCAGTATGAAACAATGCTTAACGCTCCTGTTGAAACTCCATAGGAACCCCGAGATTCCTGTAGCAACTATAGACAAACCCCCTAATTTCCAGCCTCAGCTTGAAATGAGGCCCTATTCCACTGCAGCAACTCGAGAGGAATCCCGAGGTGCCCCTCCCTACACGAAAGGGTGCCTGACTTCCTTGGGGCATCACCAGAGGTTCCCTGAGCTCCAAGTCGCAAATCGAGAGGAACCCTGAGCTTCCCACCACAACATGAGAAGAACCCGTGGTCCCCACTTCATCTCGAGTTGAGGGTTGATTCACCTGTTTTGACTTGAGAGGAATCCTGAGGTGGGCCTCATAACACGAAAGGAGGCCTGACTCCCTGAGGCAACACAATAGTTTTCCTGAGGTCCCCGTCACAAGTGGAGCAGAACCCTAAGCTTCACGATGCAACACGTGAAAAACCACGAGATTCCCCCTCAACGGAAAGGAGGCCCAATTCCCCTGCAGTGGCTCGAGAGAAATCCAGCATTCCCTCATGCAACTTGAAGGGAGGTTTGCCTCCCATTATGCAACTCCAGAGGTTCCCCGAGATATCTGTCGAAACTTGAGAGGAACCAAGGGTTCTCCAACTCATCTCGAGTAGAGGGCCTATTTCCCTGCAGCCCCTCGAGAGCAATCAAGAGTTCTCTCTCAAAACTTGAAAGGAGGCTTGCCTTCCTTTATGCAATTTCAGAGTTTCCCGAGATACCCGTCACAACTTGAGAGGAACCCTGAGCTGCCTACTGACACTGGAGAAAAAATCACAAGATTCCCCCTCAATGCAAGATGAGGCCATATTCCCCTGCAGTGACTAGAGATGAATCCCGAGGTGCCCCTCACAAGTTGAAAGGAGGCCTGACTCACCTGAAGCAACATGAAAGGTTCCCTGAGTTCCCCATCACAACCTCAGAGGAAGCCCGAGTTTCCTGCCACAATTCGACGAGAACACAGTTTTCCCCACCTCATCTTGAGATGAAGAGCGATTCCCCTGCTTTGACTCGAAAGGGACCCCAACTTTGCTCTTGCACTTCAAAAGGAAGCATATCTCACCTACTTCAACTTGAGAGGAACTGTGGGGTTCCTGCTGCAAGGCAAAAGGACACCGATTCCCACTCAACTCTATATAAGGCCTGATTCCCCTGAACCGACTCAAATGCAGTCCAGAGTTTTCACTCACAACTTGAACTGAGGTGTCACTCCCCTGTTGCACATCTAGAAAAAGCTAGAGATCCCAGCCTCAAATCACGGGAGGCCTGGCTTCCATTTTACAACTCAAGAGGAAACTGGAGTTCCATGCCTGAACAAGAGAAGAGGCCTGACTCCCCTGTTGAAGCTCAATAGGAACCCCGAGATCCCTGTCACAACTGGAGAGGAACCCTGAGTTTCCTGCCTCAACTTGAGATGAGGCCCTATTGCCCTGCAGCGACTTGAGAGGAACCCCGAGGTGCCCCTCACAACGCAAAATGAGGCTTGATTCCCCTTAGGGAACATGAGCAGTTCCCTGAGGTTCCTGTACCAACTGCAGTGGAACAGCGAGCTTCCCACCGCAACTCAAGAAAGGCCAGGATATCCCCACTCAATGCAAGATGAGGCACAATTGCCCTGCATTAACTCGCAAGCAATCCCTGTTTCCCTCTTGAAACTAGAAAGGAGGCTTGACTTCTTTTATGCAACTCTAGAGGTTCCCTGAGATACTCTTTGAAACTTAAGAGGAGCCATGAATTTTCCACCACAACAAGAGAGGGAACCCGTGTACCCCACCTCATCTTGAACTGAGGGCCGATTCCCTTACTTCAACTCTAGAGGAATCCCAAAATTCCCCTCACACCTCAAGAGGAGGCCTGTCTCACCTATTGCAACTCAAGAGGCACCCAGAGGTTTCTGCTGCAAGTCAAAAGGAGACTGAGTTCCCCCTAGACACGAAATGAGGCTTGATTCCCCTGCAGGAAATAGAATGGAACACCATGTTTACATTCACAACAGGAAGGGTGGTCTGACTGCCATGTTATTCCTCTAGAAAAAGCCCGAGATCCCTACCTCAACTCAACATAAAGCCTTAAAACCCTTTTAAAACTCGAAAGGAAAGCAGAGTTCCATGCCTCAACATGACATGAGGCTTGACACACCTGTTTAAACTAGACAGGAGCCCCAAGATCTGTGCCGCAACTGGAGAGGATCTCTGAGTGTCCAGCCTCAACTTGAGATGAGGCCCTATTACCCTATAGTGACTTGAGATGAATCCTGAGGCTCTCCTCACAACTCGAAAGGAGGCTTGATTCCTTTGAGGCAACACAAGAGGTTCCCTGAGGTCCCTTTCACTACTGGAGTAGAAGCCCAAGCTTCCAGCCACAATTCGAGAAAAAACACGAGATTCCCCCCTCAACACGAGATGAGGACCAATTCCCCTGCAGCGCATCGAGAAGAATCCCTAGTTCCCTTTCGAAATGTGAAGGTGGCTTGACTCCCTTTATGCAACTCCAGCGGTTTCCTGAGATACCCATCGAAACTTGAGAGGAACACAGAGTTTCTCGCCACATCTCGAGAAGAGATCCATGTTCCAAAACTCTTTTTGAGATAAGGACTGATTCCCATTCTTCAACTCAAGAGGAATCCCAACATTCCCCTCCCACCTAAAATGGAGGCCTGTCTCACCTATTTCAACTTGAGAGGAACTCCGAGGTTCTTGACACAAGTCAAAAGGACAATAAGTTTCCCCTCAACTCGAGATAAGGCCTTTTCCCCTGCAGCCACTCTAGTGGAAACCCAAATTACTCCTCAAAACATGAAGGGAGGTCTGACTCAACTGTTGCATCTCTAGAAAAAGCCCAAATTTTAAGTCTCACCTTGACAGGAGGCCTGACACCCATTTTACAACTCGGGAGGAAAGAAGACATCCATGCCTGAACATGAGACAAGGCCTGAATCTCCTGTGGAAACTCGATAGGAACCCAGAGATCCCTGTCTCAACTGTAGAGGCACCTTTAGTTTCCACCCTCAACTCAAGATGAAGCCCTATTTCACTGCAGTGATTCGAGAGGAATCCCAAGGTGCCCCTCCCAACTCGAAAGAAGGGCCTGACTTCCCAGAGGTAAAATGAGAGGTTCCCTGAGGCACCCGTTGCAACTCAAGAAGAACCCTGAGAGAAGAGTCCCGGGCTCCCGACCTCAGATCGAGCTGAGACATGACTGCCCTGCAGCGCCTCAAGAGCAATCTAGAGTTCTCTCTCGAATCTTGAAAAGACGCTTGACTCCCTTTATGCAAATCCAGAGGTTGCCAGAGATACCCGTTGCAACTCGAGAGGAACCCCAGTTTTACCGCCATAACTCGAGAAGAACCCTGTGTTCTCTAGCTCATCTCAAGATGAGACCCATTTCCTGTTCAGTGACTCTAGAGGAATCCTGAGGTGTCCCTCAAAACTTAAACAGAGGCCTGACTTCCCTGAGGCAACATTAAAGGTTCCCTGAGGTCCCCGTCGCAACTCAAGAGGAATCAAAACTTCCCGGTGGAACTCGAGAAACACCACGAGATTCCCCCCTCAATGCAAGATGAGGCCCGATTCCCCTGCAGAGTCTCTAGAGGACCCCACGCTCCCCCTCGCAACCCGAAAGGAGACCTGACTTCCCTGAGGCAACACAAGAGGTTCATGTAAGTCCCAGTTGCAACGCGAGAGGAACCCCAGGATTCCCGGCACAACTCAAGAAAAAACATGAGATACCCCACATAACACGAGATCAGGCCTTTTTGCCCAACAGCGCTATGAGAGCATTCCCAAGCTCCATCTTGAAAGTCAAAAGGAGTCCTGATTCCCTTTATGAAACTCAAGAGGTTCCCCGAGATACCTATCCCAATTCGAAAGGGCCACCGAGATTCCAGCCACAACTCGAGGAGAGCTCCATGTTCCCCACCTCATCTAGAGTTCCTGCCCCAAGGCTAAAGGACACCAAGTTCTCCCTCAACTCGAGATAAGGCCTGATTCCCCTGCACTGACTTGAAAGGAACACCTAATATCCCATCACAGCACAAAGGGAGCTCTGACTCCCCTGTTGAAACAGTAGAAAAAGCCCATGTTCCCTGCCTTAAATTGACAGAAGGCCTGACGCTCCTTGTAAAACTCGAGAGGAAAACGAGTTCCATGCCTCAATATGAGATGAAGACTGACTCCCCTTTTGAAACTCGATAGGATCCCTGAGATCCCAGTCGGAACTGCAGAGGTAACCTGAGTTTCCCGCCTCAACGTGAGATGAGGCCTTATTACCCTGCAGCGACTCGAGAGGAATCCCGAAGTGCGCCTCGCAGCTTGAAAAGAGGCCTGACTTACCTGAGGCAAAATGAGAAGTTCCCTGAGGTCCCCGTCAAAACTCGAGAGGAACCCCAATTTGCTGACACAACTTGAGAAACACCAAGAGATTCTGCTCTCAATGCAAGATGAGGCCCAATTCCCCTGTATCACCTCTAGAGCTATCCCGAATTATCTCTCAAAACTAAAAAGGAGGCTTGACTCCCTTTATGCAGCTCCAGAGCTTCCACAAGATACCTGTCTCTCCTCGAGAGGAATGCCGAATTTCCTGCTGCAACTCAAGAAGAGTCCCGTGTTCCGCAACTCATGTCGAGATGAGGACATATACCCTTGCTTCAACTCACGAGGAATCCTGACTTTTTCGTCACATATTAAACAGAGGATTGTCTCACCTATTGAAACTTGAGAGGAACCCCAAGATCCCCGTCACAACTGGAGAGAAAAACTGAGATTCCCACCTCAACTCAAGATGATGCCCAATTAGCCTGCAGTAACTTGAATAGAACCCCAAGTTTCCCTCACATCAGGACAGGAGCTCTTACTCCCCTGTTGCACGTCTCCAAAAACGCTGAGTTCCATGCCTCAACTCATCAGGAGTCCTGCCTACCCTTTTACAATTCGAGAGGAAAGTGGCCTTGCTTGCCTCAACACAAGACGAGACCTGACTCTCCTACTGAAACTCGATAGGAACGCCGAGATTCCCGTTGCAACTGGAGAGGAACACTGAGTTTTCCACCTCAACTCGAGATGAGGCCCTATTCCCCTGAAGGGACTCGAAAGAAATCCCAAGGCACCCCTTATAACTCAAAAGGAAGCCTCACTCCAATCTAGCAACATGAGAGATTCCCTGAGGTCCCCGTCACAACACGATAGGAACCTGGAGCTTCCCACAACCCTCAAGAAAAACCACAAGATTCCCCCATCAATGTGAGATGTGGCCATTTCCCCTCCAGTGTCACGAGCACAATCCAGAGTTCCCTCTTGTAACTTTAAAGTAGGCTTGACTCCATTTATGCAACTTGAAAGGTTCCCTGAGATACCCATCGTACTTTGAGAGGAACCCCGAGTTTCCTGACACAACTTGAGAAAAGCCCTGTGTTCACCACCTCATCTCGAGATGAGGGCTGATTCCCTTGCATTAACTAGAGTAGAATCCCGACTTTTCCCTCGCACCTAAATAGGATGCCTATATCAGCTGCTGAAACTCAAGAGGAGCCTCGAAATTCCTGCCGCAAGTCAAAAGGACACCAAATTCCCCCTCAACTGGAGAAAAGGCCTGATTCCCCTGCAGCGACTAAACAGAACCCCGAGTTTCCCCTCAAAACTCAAAGGGATGTCTGACTCCTCAATTGAACCTCTAGAAGATATCCAAGGTCCCCAACCAGAGGTCTGACACCTGTTTTACAACTCGAGAGGAACGCAGAGTTCCATGCCTAAGCAGGAGACCAGGCCTGACTCCCCTATTAAAACTCAAGAGGAACCCTGAGATTCCAGCCACAAGTTGAAATGACACCGAGTTCCCACTAAACTCGAGATAAGGTCTGATTCCCTTGCACTGACTCTAATGGAACCCTGAGATTAACCTTACAGCATGAAGTGAGGTCTGACTCCCCTGTTGCACCTCTAGAAAAAGCCTGAGTTCCCCACCTCAATTCCACAGGAGTCCTGACACGCCTTTTACAACTCGAGAGTAAAGCAGATTTCTATGCCTCAATATGAGACGAGGCCTGGCTCCCTGTTAAAGCTCAATAGGAACCCTGAGATCTCTGTCACCAACAGGATAGGAACACTGAGTTTCCCACCTCAACTCAAGATGAGGCCTTATTCTCTTCCAGCGACTCTAGACGAATCTCAGGTGCCCCTCTTAACTTGAAAGGAAGCCTGACTTAACTGAGGCAATACAAGAGGTTCCCTGAGTTCCCGGTCTCAACTCAAGAGGAACACTGAGCTTTCCGCCTCACCCTGATAAAAAGGATGAGATTTCCCCACAACGTGAGATGAGGCAACTTTTCCCTACAGTGCTTCGAGAGCAATACAGAGTTCCCTCTTGTAACTAGAAAGGAGGCTTGATTTTATATGCAATTCCAGAGGTTCCACAATATATACTTCACAAATCTAGAGGAACCCCTAACTTTTTTCTGCAACTTGAGAAGACCCCAGTGCTCTCCACCTCATCTCGAGATGAGGGCCAGTTCCTCTGCTTTGGCTTGAGAAGATTCTGGACTTTCCCCTTGCAGCACAAGAGGAGGCCCGTCTCACCTATTGGAACTCGAAAGAAACCCCATGATTCCTGTAGCAAGTCAAAAGGACACTCAGTTCCCCCTTAACTCGAGATAAGACCCTGCACCGACTCGAATGGAACCCTGAGTATCTCCTCATAACACAAAGGGAGGTCTGACTCCCCTGTTGCAAGAGTAGAAAAAGCCCACGTTCCCTGCATCAAATCGACAGAAGGCCTGACACTCCTTGTAAAACTTGAGAGGAAAACGAGGTATCATGTCTCAATATGAGATGAAGACTGACTCCCCTTTTGAAACTCGATAGGAACCCTGAAATCCCAGTCGGAACTGCAGAGGTAATCTGAGTTTCCCGCCTCAGCTCAAGATGAGGCCTTATTACTCTGCAGTGACTCAAGAGGAATTCCGAGGTGCCCCTTGCAAATCGAATGGAGACCTGATTTCCCTGGGGCAACATGAGAGGTTCTCTGAGGTCCCGTTGCAACTCGAGATGATCCCAAAGCTTCCTGCTGGAACAATAGAAACACTACAAGATTCTCCCCTCAATGCGAGATGAGGCAAGTTTCCTCAAATTGAGAGTAATTCGGGCTCCCTCTCGCACCTTGAGAGGAGGAGACTTGACTTTGCCGAGGCAACACAAGAGGTTCCCTAAGGTCCCCTCCAAAACTCGAGAGGAACTCCAAGACTCATGCCACAACTCGAGAAAAAGCACGAGGTTCTCCCCTCAACTGGAAATGAGAACCTATTCCCCTGCAGTGAATTGAGAGGAATTCTGAGGTGCCCCTTGTAGCTTTGAAAGAGGACTGACTTCCCTGAGGCAATACGAAAAGTTCCATGAGGTCCCCGTTGCAACTCGAGAGGAACCCCAATCTTGTCACTGCAACTCGCAAAAACAAACACGAGATTACCCCCTAAACGTGAGATGAGGTTCTTTTCCCCCACAGTGCCTTGAGAGCAATCACGAGTTCCCACTCCAAATTCAAAAGGAGGCTTGACTCTTAATTCAACTCAAGATTTTCCCCGAGATACCTGTCACAAATAGAGAGGAACCCCGTGTTTCCCGCCACAACTCGAAGGGCCCTATGTTCCCAACCTCATCTTGAGATGAGGGCCGATTCCCATGCTTAGACTCTAGAGGAAACCCGACTTTCCCCTTGCACCTCAGGGGGAGGCCTGTATCACCTATTGAAGCTCTAGAGGAACTCCACAGTCCTGCCGAAATTTGAAAGGATAGTGAGTTCCACCTCAACTCGAGATAAGGCCTGATTTTCCTGCACCGACATGAATGGAACCACGAGTATCCCCTCACAACACGAAGGGAGGTCTGATTCCCCTAATGCACCTCTAGAGAAAGCCAAAGTTCCCCACCTGAACTCGGGAGAACTGACACCCCTTTTACAACTCGAGAAGAAAGTGGAGTTCCATTCCACAAAATAATCAGAGGCCTGAAGCCCCTTTGAAACTCGAAAGGAACCCCGAGATCCCTGTCACAACTGGAGTGAAACCCTGAGTTTCCCGCCTCACATCAAGTTGATGCCCTATTTCCCTTCAGCTACTTGAGAGGAATCCTGAGGTGCCCCTCACAACTGGAAAGGAGGCCTGATTTCACTGAGGCAACAGGAGAAGTTCCCTGGGACCCTGTCATAACTCGAGATGAACCCAAACCTTTCTACTGCAACTGGAGAAACACCACGAGATTCCCCCATTAATGCGAGATGAGGCCAGATTCCCTTCAGTGACTTGAGAGCAATGCTGCACTGCCCCTCGCAACTCGAAAGGAGCTGACTTCCCTGAGTCAACACGAGAGGTTCTCTGAGGCCCCAGTCTCAAATCGAGAGGAACCCCAGGCTTCTGGCCTCAACTCGAGAAAAACCGTGAGATTCCCCTGTCAACATGACATGAGGCCCTATTACTGTGCAGCGCCTCTAGAGCAATCCCGAGTTTCCTTTCAAAACTCAAAAGGAGGCTTGATTCCCTTTATGCAACTCAAGAGGTTACATGAGATACACGTCACCACTTGAGAGGAACCTCGAGTTTCATGCCACAGCTAGGGATAGGCTCCATTTTACCCACCTTATCTCGAAATGAAGGGCAATTCCCCTGCTTCGACTAAAGAGGAATCCCGGCTTTCTCTTTGCAACACAAGAAGAGGACTGTTTCACCTATTGAAACTCGAGGGAACCCTGAAGTTCCTGCTGCAAGTCAAACAGACACTGAGTTCCCCCTCAACTTGAGATAAGGCCTGATTCCCCTGCACCATCTCAAATGGAACGACTAGTATCCCCTAACAACACAATGGGAGGTCTGATTCCCCTGTTCCACCTCTAGAAAAGGCCCAAGTTCCCCTCCTCAAAACGACAGTATGCCTGACACCCATTTTACAAGTCAAGAGGAAAGTGAAGTTCCATGCCTCAACACGAGACGAGGCTAAACTCCCATGTTGAAACTAGATAGGAACACTGAGATCCCTGTGTAACTGGAGAGGAACCCCGAGTTTCCTGAAACAACTCGAGAAAAGTTCTGTATTCACCACCTGATGAGGCTCGATTCCCCTTTTTCAACACAGGAGGAATCCCAACTATCCCCTCACACCTCAAGAGGAGGCCATTTCACCTATTGAAACTCGAGAGGAACCCTGCGGTTCCTGCCCCAAGTCGAAAGGACACTGAGTTATGCTTCAACATGAAATAAGCCCCAATTCCCCTGCACAGACTCTAAGGGGTCCCTGAGTATCCCCTCACAGGAAGATGGGAGGTCTGACTCCCCTGTTGCACCTCTAGAAAAAGCCCAAGTTTCCTGCCTGAACTCGACAGAAGACCTGATACTCCTTTCACAACTTTAGAGGAGAGCAGAGTTCTATGTCTCAAAATGAGACGCCGCCTGAGTCCCCTGTTGAAACTTGATAGGAACCTTGCAATTCCCATTGCAACTGGCGAGGAACCCCAAGTTACTAGGTTCAACACTAGCTGAGGTCCTATTCCCTTGCAGCGACATGAGAGGCATCCTCAGATGTCACTTACAACTCGAAAGGAGCCCTGACTTCCCTGAGGTCAACATGAGAGGTTCACTGAGGTCCCTGTTGTAACTTGAAAGGAACCCAAAGCTTCCCACAGCAACTCAAGAAACACCAAGGAGATTGCCCCCTCAATGCGAGATGAGGCCCGATTTCCTGCAGTGACTCGAGAGGAATCCAAAGCTACCCTAGGAACTCCAAAGGAGACTTGACTTCTCTGAATCAACCCAAGAGCTTCCCTGAGGTTTCTGTCGCAATTCGAGAGGAACCCAAAGCTTCCTGCCGCAAATCGAGAAACACCATGAGATTCTGCCCTCAATGCGAGATGTGGCCTGATTCCCCTACAGTTACTGAGGAGGAATCCTGTGCTCCCCCTCACAACTCGAAAGGAGACTTGACTTTCCTGAGGCAACACGTGTGGTTCCCTGAGGTCCCTGTCACAACTCAAGAGGAACACCAAACTTCCTACCACAACATGAGAAAAACCACAAGATTTCCCCATCAACCCCAGATGAGGCCATTTTCCTCTGCAGCTCCTCGAGAGCCATCCCGAGTTGCCTATCGAAACTGCAAAGGAGACTTGACTCCCTTTATGCATCTCAAGATGTTCCCCAAGATACCCATCACCACTCAAGAGGAATCCTGTGTTTCCCGCCACAACTCAAGAAGAGCCCCGTGTTTCCCACCTCATTTTGAGATGAGGGCCGTTTCCCCTGCTTTGACTAGAGAGGAATCCCGACTTACCCCTCGCACCTTAAGAGGAGGATCTCTCAACTATTGAAACCAGAGAGGCACGCCATAGTTCCTGACACAAACAAAAGGGCACCACTTTCCCCCTCAGCTCAAGATAAGGCCTGATTGCCCTGTACAGACTTGACTGGAACTCGAATATACCCTCACAACACGAAGGGTGGTCTGACTCCCCTGTTTCAACTCTAGAAAAAGCCCAAGTATTCCCCCTGAACTCGACATGAGCCCTACACCTCTTTTACAACTTGAGAGGAAAGTGCAGTTCCATGCATCAAAATGAGATGAGGCCTGACTCCCCTGTTGAAACTCGATAGGAACCCCATGATCCCTGTCACAATTGGAGAGGAACCCTGATATTTCAGCCTCAACTAGAGATGAAGCCTTATTGCACTGCAGCTCCTTGAGGACAATATCAAGTTCCCTCTCAAATGTGTAAGGAGGCTTGACTCCCTTTATGCAACTCAAAAGGATCCCTGAGATACCCAGCACCACTCAAGAGGAACCCCACAACTCAAGAAGGGGTCCCTGTTACCCACTTCATCTCGAGATGAGGGCCAATTCCCCTGCATCGACTCAAGAGGAATCTCGGCTTTCCCTTGGCACATAAAGAGGCAGCCTGGCTCACCTATTGAAACTCAAGAGGAAGACCACAGATCCTGCCGCAAGGCAAAAGGACATCAAGTTCCCCTTCAACTCGAGAGAAGGCCTGATTCCCCTGCACAGACTTGAATGGAACCCCGAGTATCCAGTTATAACATGAAAGGAGGTCTGACTCCCCTTTTGTACTTCTAGAAAAAGCACATGTTCCTGCCTCAATTCGACAGGAGGCCTGACACCCCTTTTAACTTGAGAGGAAAACGGAGTTCCATGGCTCAACACGAGAAGAGGCCTGATTCCCCTGTTGAAACATGATAGGAACCCCAAGATCCCTGTCACAACTGTAGAGGTACCCTGAGGTTCCCGCCTCAACTCTACATGAGGCCCTATTCTCCTGTAGGGACTCTAGAGGAATCCTGATGTGTCCCTTTCAACTCAAAAGGAGGCCTGACTTTCCTGAAGCTACATGAGAGGTTGTGGAGGTCCTTGTCACAACTCAAGAGGAACCCAGAGATTCCTGCCGCAACTTGAGAAACACCACGAGATTACCCCCTAATTGAGAGATGAGGCTCGATTCCCCTGAAGTGACTCGAGAGTAATCCTGCACTCCCTATCACAACGCCAAAGGAGACTTAACTTCCCTAGGCAACACGAGAGGTTCCCTGAGGTCCCTGTCATAATTTGAGAGCAACCCCAAGCTTCCTGCTGCATCTCCATCCAAACCAGGAGATTCCCCCCTCAATGCGAGAAGAGGCTCTTTTCCCCTCCAGTGTCTCGAGAGCAATCCCGAATTCCCTCTCAAAAGTCGAAAATAGGGCTTGACTGCATTTATGCAACTCAAGAGGTGCCTCAAATATCCACCACCACTTGAGTGGGATTCTGAGTTTCCCGCCACAACTAGAGAGGAGCCCCGTGTTCTCCACCTCATCTCGAGATGAGGGCCGATTCCACTGCTTTGACTCGAGAGGAATCCTGACTTTCTGCTCACACCTCAAGAGGAGGCCTATCTCACCTACTGAAACTCAGGAGGAACCCTGCAGTTCATGCCACAAGTCGAAAGACACTGACTTCCCCCTCAATTCGAGATAAGGCCTGATTCCCCTGCACAGACTGAAATGGAATCCCGAGTATACCCTTACAACAGGAAAGGAGATCTGACTCCCCTCTTGCACCTCTAGAAAAAGCCCAAGTTCCCGTCTCAATTCTACCAGAGGCCTGACACCCCTTTTACAACTGGGGAGGAAAGTGGAGTTCCATGCTTCAACATGAAATGAGGCCTGACTCCCGTGTTGTAACTTGATAGGAACCCCGAGTTCCCTGTTGCAAATGGAGAGGAACCCTGAGTTTCCCACCTTAACTGGAGATGAGGCCCTATACCCGTGCAGTGACTCGAGAGGAATCCAGAGGTGCCCCCTTGAAATTCGAAAGGAGGCTTGGCTTTCCTGATGCAACATGAGAGGTTCCCTGAGGTCCCCTTTGCAACTCGAGAGGAACCCATAGCTTCTCGCCGCAACACGAGAAACACCACGAGGTTACCCTTCAATGTGAGATGAGACCCGATTCTCCTGCAGGGACTCAAGAGCAATCCTGTGCTCCCCCTCACAACTCAAAAGGAGACTTTACTTCCCTGAGTCAACACAAGAGGTTCCCTGAGGTCCCTTTGGAACTTGAGAGGAACCCCAGTCTTCCCGTGGAAACTCGAGAAAAGTCACGAGATTCCTACTTCAATGAGAGGTGAGGCTCTTTTCCTGTGCAGCACCTCTTAAGCAGCCCCGAGTTTCCTTTTGAAATTCAAAGGGAAGCTTGAATCCATTTAGGCAACTCAAGAGCTTCCCCGAGATACACATTGTCACTCGAGAGGAACCCCGAGTTTCACACCACAACTCGGGAAGAGCTCCATGTTCCCACTCTCATCTCGAGATGAGGGTGATTCCCCTGCTTCAACTCAAGAGGAATCCGGCTTTCCCTTCACACCTCAAGAGGATGCCTGTCTAACCTATTGAAACTTGAGAAGAACCCAGAAGATCCTGCCACAAGTTGAAAGGACACCGAGTGCCTCTTCAGCTCGAGAGAAGCCCTGATTCCTCTGCATGGACTTGAATGGAACCCCGAGTATCCCCTCATAAAATGAAAGGAGGTCTGACTCCCCTGTTGCACCTCTAGAAAAAGCCCAGGTTCCCTCCTCAATTCAACAGGATGCCTGACACCCCTTTTACAACTTGAGAAGAAAGTGGAGTTCCATTCTTCAACAAGAGACTAGGCCTGACTCCCCTGTTCAAATTTAATAGGAACTCCTAGATTCCTGCTGCACTGGAGGCGAACCCTGAGTTTCCCACCTCAAATCGAGATGCAGCCCTATTCCCCTTCAGTGACTGGAGAGGAATCCCGTAGTGCCCCTTGCAACTCGAAAGGAGACTTGACTTCCCTGAGACAACACAAGAGGTTCCCTGAGTGTCCCATTGCAACTCCCAATGAACCCATAGCTTCCTGCCTCAACACACCAGGAGATTCCCCCCTCAATGCATGATGAGGCCCAATTCCCCTACAGTTACCCGAAAGCAATCCTGCGCTCACCCTTGCACCTCGAAAGGAGACTTAATTTCCCTGAGGCAACATGAGAGGTTCCCTGAGGTCCCCATCGCAACTAGAGAGAAACCCCAAATTTCCCACCGCAACTCAAGAAAAACCTCGAGATTCAGCCCTCAATGCAAGATGAGGCCCTTTTCCACTGCAGCTCTCTGAGAGCAATTGTGAGTTCCCTCTAGAAACTCGAAAGGAGGCTTGACTCCCTGTACACAACTCAAAGGGTTC
Organism: Bos indicus x Bos taurus; assembly: GCF_003369695.1. Classification (NCBI taxonomy): domain Eukaryota; kingdom Metazoa; phylum Chordata; class Mammalia; order Artiodactyla; family Bovidae; genus Bos; species Bos indicus x Bos taurus. Next base: position 187,907 of record NC_040094.1, read on the forward strand.
CCCGAGAAACCCGTAGCAACTGGAGAGGAACCCCAAGTTTCCTGCCACAACTCGAGAAGAACCCTGTGTTTCCTACCTCATTTAGAGATGAGGGACAATTCCCCTGCTTTGACTTGAGAGGTATTCCCATTTTCCCCTCGCACTTCAAGAGGAGGCCTGTGTTACCTATTGAAACTTGAGAGGAACCCTCTGGTTCCTGCTGCAAGTTGAAAGGACACCAAGTTACACCTCAACATGAGATAAGGCCTGATTCCTCTGCACCGACTCTAATGGATTCCCGAGTTTCCCCTCACAGGAAGAAGAGACGTCTGACTCCCCTCTTGCACCCCTAAAAAAATCCCAAGTTTCCCACCTGAACTCAAAAGCAGGGACTGATACTCCTTTCATAACTCAAGAGGAAAGCAGAGTCCCATGCCTCAAAATGAGAAGCAACCTGACTCCCCTGATGAAACTCAGTAGGATCAGCGAGATCCCTATCTCAACTGGAGATGAGCCATGACTTTCAAGTCTCAACTCGAGCTGGAGCCCTATTCCACTGCAACGACTCAAAAGGAATCCCGAGTTGCCCCTCACAACATAAAAAGAGGCCTGACTTCCCTGAGGCAACTGAGTGGTTGCCTGAGTTCCCTGTCGCAAATACAGAGGAACCCAAAGCTTTCCGACTCAACTCGAGAAACACCACGAGATTCCTCCCTCAGTGTGAAATGAGGCCTTTTCCCCTGTAGTGCCTCAAGAGCAATCCTGAGTTCCCTCTCGAACCCTGAATGGAAGCTTGACTCCCTTTATGCAACTCAAGAATTTCCCAGAGATGGCCGTCGCAACTCCATAGGAAACCAGAGTTTCCCGACACAACTTGAGAAGAGCCCCGTGTTCCACACCTCATCTCGAGATGAGGGCCAATTCCCCTGCTTCGACTCGAGAGGAATCCAGACTTTCCCCTCGCACCTCAAGAGGAGGCCTGTCTCACCTACTGAAACTCAAGATGAACCGCACGATTCCTGTTCCAAGTAGAAAGGACATGGAGTTCCCCCTCAGCTCGAGACAAGGCCTAATTCCCTTGCACTGACTCGAATGGAACCGCAAGTATCCTCTCACAACACGAAGTAGGTCTGACTTTCCTGTTGCAAAACTAGAAAAAGCCCCCGTTCCCCGTGTCAACTCGACAGGAGGCCTGACACTCCTTGTACAACTCGATAGGAAGATGTAGTTCCATGCCTCAACATGAAATGAAGCCTGACTCTCCTTTTAAAACTCGATAGAAACCCCAAGATCCCAGTCATAACTGGAGAGGTACCCGTAGTTTCCAGCCTTGCCTCAAGATGAGGCCCTAGTCCCCTGCAGCGACTTGAGAGGAATTGCGATGTGCCCCTCCAGCTTGAAAGGATGCCTGACTTCCCTGAGACAACACAGGAGTTTTTCTGAGGTCCCCACGGCAACTCAAGAGGAAACCCAATCTTCCTGCTACAACTCATGAAAAAGCACAAGATTCCCCGCTCATCACCAGATGAAGGCTTATTTCCCTGCTTCAGCTCGAGAGGAATCCTGAGTTTCCTTTCCAAACTTGAGGAAAGTAGAGTTCCATGCCTCCCAAGAGAGGAGGCCTGACTTTCCTGTTGAAACTCAGTAGGAACCCCAAAATTCCTGTCACAACTGGAGAGGAACACTGAGTTTCCTGCTTAAACTCGACATGAGGCCCTATTCCCCTGCAGCCACTTGAGAGGAATCCGGAGGTGCCACTCACATCTTAAAAGTAGGTCTGACTTTCCTGAGGCAACATGAAAAGTTCCCTGAGGTCACCATCACAAATTGAGAGGAAACCAAATCTTCCAGCCTCAACTCGAGAAAACACCATGAAATATTCCCCTCATTGCTAGATGAGGCCCGATTCCACTGTAGTGACTGGAGAGCAATCCCACTCTCCCCTCCCAACTCGAAAAAAAACTTGACTTTGCTGAGGCAACAAGAGAGGTTCCCTGAGGTCCTCATCGCACCTCAAGAGCAAGCCTCAGCTTACTATCACAATTGGAGAAAAACCACGAGATTGGCCATTCTAGCCCTTTTCCCTTGCAGGGCCTCAAGAGCAATCCCGAGTCCCCTCTTCAAAATCAAAAGGAGGCTTGACTCCTTTTATGCAACTTAAATGGTTCCCGAAGGTACCCATAGCAACTTGAGTGGATTCCGCCACAACTCTAGAAGAGCCCCATGTTCTCCACCTCATCTTGAGAGGAGGGCTGATTCCCCTACTTGGAATCCAGAGGAATCCTGACTTTCCCCTTGCACCTTAAGAGGAGGCCTGTCTCACCTATTAAAACTTGAGAGGAACCCCACAATTCCTGTCCCAAGTAGAAAGGACACCAAGTTACCCCTGAATTCAAGATAAGGCCTGATTCCCCTGCACTGACTCTAATGGAACCATGAGTATCCCCTCACAACACGAAGGGAGGTCTGACTCACCTGTTGCAACACTAGAAAAAGCCTATATTCCCCACCTCAACTCGCCAGGAAGCCTGACACTCTTTGTATAATTCGAGAGGAAAATGGAATTCCATGCCTCAACATAAGACAAAATCTGACTCCTCTTTTGAAACTCGATAGGAACCCCGAGATCCCAGTCGTAACTGGAGAGATACCGGGAGTTTCCCACCTCAACTCTAGATGAGGCCGTATTCCACTGTAACGACTCCAGAGGAATCCAGAGGTGCCCCCTGCAACTTGAAAGAAGGCCTGACTCCACTGTGGCAACACAAGAGGTTCCCTGATGTCCCTATTGCAATTCAAGAGGAATCCCAAGCTTCCTGATAGAACTTGAGAAAAACCATGAGATTCCATCCTCAACACGAAATGAGGCCATTTTTCCTGTAGCAACTCGAGAACAAACCCAAGTCTCTCTCGTAACATGAAAGGAGGCTTGACTCCCTTTCTACAGTTCCAGAGGTTTCATGAGTTTTCCCGCTGCAATTGAGAAGAACACTGTGTTTGCCACCTCATCTCCAGATGAGGGCAGATTCCCCTGCTAAGACTCGAGAGGAATCCTGACTTTCCCACAATAGGTGGCCTGTCTCATCTATTACAACTCCTGTGGAACTCCCATGTTGCACCTCTAAAAAAGCTTGATTTCCCTGCCTCAGCGTGACAGGAGGCATGACAACCATTTTACAACTGGAGGGGAAAGTGGACTTCCATGCCTCAAGAGGAGACAAGGCCTGACTCCCCTGTTTAAACTCGATAGGAACCACGAGATCCTTGTCACAACTCAGAGGAACCCTAGCCTTAACTCGAGATGAGGCATATTCCCCTATAGTGACTCAAGAGGAATCCTGAGGTGCCCCTCTCAACTCTAAATGATGGATGATTTCCCTGAGGCAACACGAGAGGTTCCATGAGGTCCCCAAAGCAACTCAAGATGAAACACAAAGTTCCAGTCACAACTCAAGAAAAAGCACTAGATTACCCCCTCAACGTGAGATGAGGGTTGATTCCCCTGTTTTGACTCAAAAGGAATTTCGAGTTCCCTCTCCAAACTTGAAAGGAGGCTTGACTCCCTTTCTGCAACTGCAGAGGTTCCTTGAGTTTGCCACTGCAACTCAAGAAGAACCGTGTATTCCCCACCTCATCTCAAGATGAGGGCTGATTCCCCTGCTTTGACTCGAGAGTAGTCCCGACCTTCCCCTCATGCCTCAGGAGGAGGACTGTCTCCCCTATTGTAACTCGAGGAGACTGTTAAAGTTCCTGCCTCAATTTGAAAAAACACAGAGTTCCCCCTCAACTTCAGATAAGGCCTGATTCCCCTGCAGCGACTAGAATGGAATCCCGAATTTCCCCTCACAACACAAAAGGAGCTCTGACTCCCATGTTGCACCTCTACAAAAAGCATGAGTTCCCCGCCTCAACTTGACAGGACTGAAACCCTTTTACAACCTGAGAGGAAAGTGGAGTTTCATGCCTCGCAAGTGGAGGAACCCTGGGTTTCACACCTCAAATTGAGGTGACACCCAATTTGCCTGCAGTGACTCAAGATCAATCCTGAGGTGCCCCTCAAAACTCGAAAGGAAGTCAGACTTCCCTGAGGCAACAAGAGAGGTTCTCTGAGGTCATAGTTGCAACTCAAGAGGAAACCTGAGCTTCCCACCACAACCCAGGAAACACCACGAGATTCGCCCCTCAATGCATAATGAGTCCCTTTTCCCTTGCAGTGATTCGAGACCAATCCCAAGTTCTCTCTCACAACTCGAAAGGAGGCTTGACTCCCTTTATGAAACTCCAGAAGTTCCCCAAAATATCCATCACAATTCGAGAGGAACCCTGATGTTCCCACTGGAACTCTAGAAGAGCCCCGTATTTCCCACCTCATCTCCAGATGAGGGCCAATTTTCCTGCTTTCACTCAAGAGGAATCCTGACATTCTCCTTGGACCTCAAGAGGAGGCCCGTCTCAACTTTTGCAATTCCAAAGGAACCACGAGGTTCCTGCCGTTAGTTGAAAGGACACCAAGTTCCCCCTCAACTCGAGATAAGGTCTGATTCCCCTTCAGCCACTTGAATGGAACCCTGAGTTTCCCCTCACAACACCAACAGAGGTCTGACTCCACTGTTTCACCTTTGGAAAAATCCCGAGTTATACACCTGAACTCGACTGGAGGACAAACACCCCTTTTACAAGTAGAGAGGAAAGCAGAGTTCCATGCCTCACATGAGAAGAGGCCTGACTCCCCTGTTGAAACTCGAAAGGAACTCTGAGGTCCCTGTCAAAACTGGAGAGGGAACCTGAATTTCCAGCCTCACCCTGAGATGAGGCCCTATTTCCATGCAGCGACTGGAGAAGAATACAAAGGTGGCCCTGGCAACTGAAAAGGAGGCCTAATTTCCTGAGGAAACATGAGAAGTTCCCTGGGGACCACGTCACAACTCGAGATGAACCCAGAGCTTTCCACTACAACTCGGGAAAAAACAGGAGATTCGCCCCTCAACGCAAGACGAGGCCCTTTTCCCTGGAAGTGCCTCGAGAGCAATCCCAAGTTCCCTCTTGAAACACAAAAGGAGGCCTGACTCCCTTTATGCAACTCAAGAGGTTCCCCGAGATACCTGTCGCAACTCAAGAGGAAACCGCGTTTCCCATAACAACTAGAGAAGAGCCCCGAGTTCCTCACCTCATCTCGAGATGAGGGCCGATTCCCTGCTTCGACTCGAGAGGAATCCTAACTTTCCCCTAGCACCTCAAGAGGAAGTCTGTCTCACCTATTGAAACTTCAGAGGAACCCCGTGGTTCCTGCCACAAGTCAAAAGGACCCTTCAGTTCAGTTCAGTTCAGTCGCTAAGTTGTGTCCGACTCTTTGCGACTCCATGAATCGCAGCACACCAGGCATCCCTGTCCATCATCAACTTCCGGAGTTCACTCAGACTCACGTCCATCGAGTCAGTGATGCCATCCAGCCACCTCGTCCTCTGTCGTCCCCTTCTCCTCCTGCCCCCAATCCCTCTCAGCATCAGAGTCTTTTCCAATGAGTCAACTCTTCTCATGAGTTGGCCAAAGTACTGGAGTTTCAGTTTTAGCATCATTCCTTCCAAAGAAATCCCAGGGTTGATCTCCTTCAGAATGGACTGATTGGATCTCCTTATAGTCCAAGGGACTCTCAAGAGTCTTCTCCAACACCACAGTTCAAATTTGAACATTTGAATATGCTATCCTGATGAAGGTGAAAGTGGAGAGTGAAAAAGTTGGCTTAAAGCTCAACATTCAGAAAATGAAGTTCATGGCATCCGGTACCATCATTTCATGGGAAATAGATGGGGAAACGGTGGAAACAGTGTCAGACTTTATATTTCTGGGCTCCAAAATCACTGCAGATGGTGATTGCAGCCATGAAATTAAAAGACGCTTACTCCATGGAAGGAAAGTTATGACCAACATAGATAGCATATTCAAAAGCAGAGACATTACTTTGCCAACAAAGGTTCGTCTAGTCAAGGCTATGGTTTTACCTGTGGTCATATATGGATGTGAGAGTTGGACTGTGAAGAAGGCTGAGCGCTGAAGAGTTGGTGCTTTTGAACTGTGGTGTTGGAGAAGACTCTTGAGAGTCCCTTGGACTGCAAGGAGATCCAACCAGTCCATTCTAAAGAGATCAGCCCTGGGATTTCTTTGGAAGGAATGATGCTAAAGCTGAAACTCCAGTACTTTGTCCACCTTATGCGAAGAGTTGACTCATTGGAAAATACCCTGATGCTGGTAGGGATTGGGGGCAGGAGGAGAAGGGGATGACAGAGGATGAGATGGCTGGATGGCATCACTGACTCCATGGGCGTGGGTCTGGGCAAACTCCGGGAGTTGGTGATGGACAGGGACGCCTGGCGGGCTGTGATTCATGGGGTTGCAAAGAGTCGGACACGACTGAGCAACTGATCTGATCTGATCTGATAGGTATCCACACCTATATGTGTACCTATATATTTATATGGGGCTTCCAAGGTGGCTCTAGTGATAAAAAATCTGCCTGCCAATGCAGGAGACATAAGAGACACAGGTTCAATACCTGAGTCAGAAAGATTCCCTGGAGAGGGCATGGCAATCCACCCCCGTATTCTTGTCTGAAGAACCCCATGGACAGGGGATATTTATCTATCTCGATATTTATGTCTAGGTAATGGCAACCCACTCCAGTGTTCTTGCCTGGAGAATCCCAGGGGCTGGGAAGCCTGATGGGCTGCCATCTATGGGGTTGGACAGAGTCAGACACGAGTGATATGATTTAGCAGCATGCCATCTATAACATTATGGTGTTTCAGCTTTAGCACTCCTGAGTTTTTGGCTGATAAGGGGTGTTATGAGATGTTTAGAAACATAACTGACCATTGACCATTTTATGCAACTACCACTCACCTTCCAGTTGCAATAACCAATATGTCTTTCAGATGTTGGCAATTGTTATTTGCTTAGTAAAATAACTAGTGAATATTTCAGACTCTGTCTCTATCTTTATTTATGCATATTATTATACATAGGATGTGGGATTTTTAAAAATATCCTATTTGGGAAAGTTAGGATGTATTTTCCTTATACAAGCTTCACATATGAAAAATCTACCAGGTGATAATACATAAAATCTGCTTATTATGCTTGATATCTACACCCAGAATACGTATCCTGATAAACATGCGTGAAACCACAAAATCTAACTGTGCCAAATGAATTCATCCTCATGGGAATCACAGACTGCCCTCAGCTGCAGGCTCCATTGTTTGGGCTCTTCCTCATCATCTACATAATCTCAGTGGTGGGTAACTTGGGCATGGTCATCCTCACTAAGGTGGACTCCAGGCTACAGACACCCATGTATTTCTTTCTCATACACCTGGCTCTTGCTGATCTTGGCTATTCAACAGGTGTAGGACCCAAAATGTTGGCAAATTTTATATTGGGTCAAAATTCAATCTCTTATTATTTATGCCCCACACAGCTGGCTTTCTTAATCATGTTCATTATAAGTGAACTTTTTATTCTGGCAGAAATGTCCTATGACCACTTTGTGGCCATCTGTAAACCCTTGCTTTACATAGTCATCATGCCACAAAGGGTGTGTCGGATACTGGTGGCAATCCCCTACCTCTATAGTGCATCCGTGTCTCTTACTGTCACTGTAAAGATTTTTAACTTATCCTTCTGTGGCTACAATGTCATCAAACATTTCTACAGTGACTGTCTCCCCTTGACATTTTCACTCTGTTCAAACACACAAGAAATTGAACTGATCATTCTGATCTCCTCAGGTGTTAATATGCTTCTCTCCCTTCCAATAATTCTTATGTCTCATCTGCTCATCCTTGTAGCCATTCTTAGGATGAACTCTGCAGAAGCTAGTCACAAGTCTTTTTCTACCTGTGGATCCCACCTGACAGTAGTCACAGTGTTATTTGGGACTTTGATATTTATGCATGTGCAATCAGAGTCTAAACAATCCTTTGACACTGATAAAATGGCATCTATATTTTACACCCTTGTTATCTCCATGTTAAATCCCTTGATCTACAGTTTGAGGAACAAAGATGTAAAATATGCACTACAAAAGATGTGGAATAAGCTTTGTAACATTTCCTCTTAAAGCCTACATACAATATGATTCCTATCACTTAGATTCTGGGCTTCAAACATTTTTTATGAGTCTAAATGGAATAGCAAGTACAAATAAGTTCAATGTACTTTTAGAGATTGCTTTTTATGTGCCAGTAACACTTCAATGTGCTGTACTTACACTAGTGCACAAAGAAAGAAAAACATCTGCCTTCTTTGAGTAAGAGAAATTAATCATAAATATAATTAAGTAAATGTTATTATACAGGACAATTGATTAGGACACTACAGAGTATTCAAGCAGGTAAGGACATTGGGTATGCTGTGTGTGGGAAAGGAAGAATAGTAGATATAAAAGGTGAATTTAAATGATTATTTTCTCAACTAACAGAATAAACTTCCCCATGACTATGTGTATGTTTGAACATGTGCATCTGTGTGTGTGTGTGTGTGTGTGTGTGTAAGAATATCTATCTGTTTGAGCCTCCATACACTTCTAAGGCATATGAAAAATTAAACTTCCCTGGAAAAGGACATGGCAACTCGCTCCAGTATTCTTGCTGAAAAATTCCATGGACAGAGGAGCCTGGTGGGCTACACTCCATGGAGTCACAAAGAATTGGACATGACTGAGCACACAACACAAAAATTAAACTTTTTGTGGTTTCAGGGCAGCTCAGTGTAGCATAATGACTTGACCTCAGCAATTATCTGAACTTTCCCAGATGTTTCCATGCCGCATAGAGGAAGTTAGTGTCCTGTTCTGTTCTTATCAGTGAAGTTACTTTCATATATGAGCCCTAGAAAGCCTATTAACTCAGCACACTTTGTAATTCAGTAACCTACAAAATCAACCCGATATTTTATTTGAATCAGTTCATTCTCTGCACCAGTGAACATTCCAATTAAGATCAATTTCCTTGATTATATTTAACAATATGTACTGTGTATACCTGAAAGTTAAGACAGCAGCATTTAAATGTTTTCATCACAAAAGAAAAAGTAATATTATGGAGGTATTGTTGGTGGTGGTCAATCACTAAGATCAAGTTTTTGCAACACAATAAATTGCAGCACTCTAGGATTCACTGCCCTCCACTATATCCCATCTTTACTGTTTAGTTTCTAAGTAACACCCAACTATTTGTGATCCCATAGACTGTAGCTAGCCAAGCTACACTGTCCATGGGATTTCCCAAGCAAGAATACTGGAGTGGGTTGCCACTTCCTTTTCCAGGGGATATTGCTAACCCAGGGATCAAACCTGCGTCTCCTGAATTTGGCAGGCAGATTCTTTACACTGAGCCACCAGGGAAGCCCAGAGTTTGCTCAAATTCATGTCAATTGAGGTAGTGATGCTATCTAATCACCTTATCCTCTGCCACTCCCTTCTCCTTCTACTGACGGAGGTATTACCTCATGCTAACTTGTAAGCATGCTGCAGTGTGTAAGTGTATCAAATAACACATTGTACACCACAAACTTACACAATGCTGTAAGCCAATTATATCTCAGTGATGCAGAAAAAATAAATCTCTTGATGTCTCCCACAGTCACTTTCAATTTTGCATTTATAATTTTTGCAGATTTTTATTCCCAACCACTTCTGTTTGTTTAATGTTGTTGTTCAGTAGGTAAGTCAGTTTCAACTATTTGTGTCCCAATGAACTGCAGCATGCCAGGCTTCCCTGTCCTTTGCCATCTCCCTGAGCTTGATCAGACTCATGTCCATTGAATCAGTAATGTTAACTAACAATCTTATTATCTGCCACCTCCTTTTCCTCTTGCCCTCAATCTTTCCCAGCATCAGGGTCTTTTCCAATGAGATGGCTCTTCCCATTAGAGGGCCATGTAATGGATCTTCAGCTTCAGCATCAGTCCTTCCAATGAATACACAGGGTTGATTTCCTTTAGGATGGACTGATCTGATCTCCTTGCATTCCAAAGAGACTCTCAAGAGTCTTCTCCATTTTATTGGCATATAATTGCTGATAGTCATCTCTTATGATCCTTTGTATTTCTGTGTTGTCTGTTGTGATCTCATTTTCATTTCTAATTTTGTTGATTTTTCTCCCTTTGTTTCTTGATGAGTCTGGTTAATGGTTTGTCAATTTTCTTAATCCTTTCAAATAACCAGCTTTTGGCTTTGTTGATTTTTGCTATGGTTTCCTTTGTTTCTTTTGCATTTATTTCTGCCATAATTTTTAAGATTTCTTTCCTTCTACTAACCATGGGGTTCTTCATTTCTTCCTTTTCTAGTTGCTTTAGGTATAGAGTTAGGTTATTTATTTGAGTTTTTCCTTGTTTATTGAGGTATACTTGTATTGCTATGAACTTTCCCCTTAGCATTGCTTTTACAGTGTCCCATAGGTTTTGGGTTGTTGTGTTTTCATTTTCATTCATTTCTATGCATATTTTGATTTCTTTTTTGATTTCTTCTGTGATTTATTGGTTATTCAGCAGCGTGTTGTTCAGCCTCCATATGTTGAAATTTTTAATATTTTTTCTCCTGTAATTGAGATCTAATTTTACTGCATTGTGGTCAGAAAAGATGCTTGGAATGATTTCAATTTTTTTGACTTTACCAAGGCTAGATTTATGGCCCAGGATGTGATCTATCCTGGAGAAGCTTCCATGTGCGCTTGAGAAAAAGGTGAAATTCATTGTTTTTGGGTGAAATGTCCTATAGATATCAATTAGGTCTAACTGGTCTATTGTATCATTTAAAGTTTCTGTTTCCTTGTTAATTTTCTGTTTAGTTGATTTATCCATAGGTGTGAGTGGGGTATTAAAGTCTCCCACTATTATTGTGTTATTGTTAATTTCCCCTTTCATACTTGTTAGCATTTGTCTTACATATTGCTTTGCTCCTATGTTGGGTGCATATATATTTATAATTGTTATATCTTCTTGGATTGATCCTTTGATCATTATGTAGTGTTCTTCTTTGTCTCTTTTTACAGCCTTTATTTTAAAGTCTATTTTATCTGATATGAGTATTTCTACTCCTGCTTTCTTTTGATCTCTATTTGCATGGAATATCTTTTTCCATCCCTTCACGTTCAGTCTGTATGTGTCCCCTGTTTTGAGGTAGATCTCTTATAGACAACAAAATAAAAAGATCATATACCATGACCAAGTGTGCTTTATCCCAGGGATGTAAAGATTCTTCAATATCCACAAATCAGTCAATGCAGTACACCACATTAACAAATTGAAAAATAAAAGCCATATGATTATCTCAATAGGTGCAGAGAAAGCCTTTGATAAAATTCAACATCTATTTATGAAAAAAATTCTCCAGAATGCAGGAATAGAAGGAACATACCTCAACATGCTATGCTATGCTATGCTAAGTCACTTCAATCATGTCTGAATCCGTGTGACCCCATAGATGGCAGCCCACCAGGCTCCCCTGTGGCTGGGATTCTCCAGGCAAGAACACTGGAGTGGGTTGCCATTTCCTTCTCCAAAGCATGAAAGTGAAAAGTGAAAGTGAAGCCGCTCAGTTGTGTCCGACTCCTAGCGACCCCATGGACTGCAGCCTACCAGGCTCCTCCATCCATGGCATTTTCCAGGCAAAAGTACTGGAGTGGGGTGCCATTGCCTTCTCCAACCTCAACATAATAAAAGCTATGCATGAAAAACCTACAGCAAACATTATCCTCAATGGTGAAAAATTGAAAGCATTTCCCCTAAAGTAAGGAACAAGACAAGGGTGCCCACTCTCACCACTACTATTCAACGTAGTTTTGGAAGTTTTGGCCACAGCAATCAGAGCAGAAAAAGAAATAAAAAGAATCCAAATTGGAAAAGAAGAAGTAAAACTCTCACTGTTTTCAGATGACATGATCTTCCACATAGAAAACCCTAAATACTCCATCAGAAAATTACTAGAGTTAATCAATGAATACAGTAAAGTTGCAGGATATAAAGTCAACACACAGAAATCTCTTGCATTCCTATACACTAATAATGAGAAAATAGAAAGAGAGATTAAGGAAACAATTTCATTCACCATTGCAACGAAAAGAATAAAATACTTAGGAATATATCTACCTAAGAAACTAAAGACCTATATATATATATATATATATATATATATATATATATATAGAAAACTATAAAACACTGGTGAAAGAAATCAAAGAGGACACTAATAGATGGAGAAATATACCACGTTCATGGATCGGAAGAATCAATATAGTGAAAATGAGTATACTACCCAAAGCAGTCTATAGATTCAATGCAATCCCTATCAAGCTACCAGCGGTATTTTTCACAGAGCTAGAACAAATAATTTCACAATTTGTATGGAAATACAAAATACCTCGAATAGCCAAAGCAATCTTGAGAAAGAAGAATGGAACTGGAAGAATCAACCTGCCTGACTTCAGGCTCTACTACAAAGCCACAGTCATCAAGAGAGTATGGTACTGGCACAAAGACAGAAATATAGATCAATGGAACAAAATAGAAAGCCCAGAGATAAATCCATGTACCTATGGACACCTTATCTTTGACAAAGGAGGCAAGAATATACAATGGAGAAAAGACAATCTTTTTATCAAGTGGTGCTGGGAAAACTGGTCAACCACTTGTAAAAGAATGAAACTAGAAAACTTCCTGACACTATGAACAAAAATGAACTCAAAATGGATAAAAGATATAAACATAACAAAAGAAACAAAAGAAACTATAAGCAAGATGAAAAGACAGCCTTCAGAATGGGAGAAAATAATAGCAAATGAAGCAACTGACAAACAACTAATCTCAAAAATATACAAGCATCTCCTGCAGCTCAATTCCAGAAAATTAAACGACCCAGTCAAAAAATGGGCCAAAGAACTAAATAGACATTTCTCCAAAGAAGACATACAGATGGCTAACAAACACATGCAAAGATGCTCAACATCACTAATTATCAGATAAATGAAAATCAAAACCACAATGAGGTACCATTTCACGCCAGTCAGAATGGCTGCTAATCAAAAGTCTACAAGCAATAAATGCTGGAGAAGGTGTGGAGAAAAGGGAACCCTCTTACACTGTTGGTGGGAATGCAAACAAGTACAGCCACTATGGAGAACAGTGCGGAGATTCCTTAAAAAACTGGAAATAGAACTGCCATACGACCCAGCAATCCCACTGCTGGGCATACACATTGAGGAAACCAGGATTGAAAGACACATGTGCACCCCCAATGTTCATCGCAGCACTGTTTATAATAGCCAGGACATGGAAGCAACCTAGATGTCCATCAGCAGATGAATGGATAAGAAAGCTGTGGTACATATACACAATGGAATATTACTCAGCCATTAAGAAGAATACATTTGAATCAGTTCTAAGGAAGTGGATGAAACTGGAGCTTATTATACAGAATGAAGTAAGCCAGAAAGAAAAACACCAATACAGTATACTAACACATATATATGGAATTTAGAAAGATGGTAATGGCAACCCTATATGCGAGATAGCAAAAGAGACACAGATGTATAGAACAGTCTTTTGGACTTTGTGGGAGAGGGAGGGGGGATGATTTGGGAGAATGGCATTAAAACCTGTATAATATCATATAAGTAACGAATTGCCAGTCCAGGTTCAATGCAGGATACAAGAAGCTTGGGGCTGGTGCACTGGGATGACCCAGAGGGATGTTATGGGGATGGAGGTGGGAGAGGGGTTCAGGATGGGGAACATGTGTACACCCGTGGTGGATGCATGTTGATGTATGGCAAAACCAATACAATATTGTAAAGTAAAATAAATAAATAATAAAAATAAAAAATAGTCTTCTCCAGCACTGCAGTATGAAAGCATCAGTTCTTCAGTGCTCAGCCTTCTTTATGGTAGAACTCTCACATCTGTACCTGACTACTGGAAAATCTAAAGCTTTGACTATATGGACCTTTGTTTCATGAGGTTGTTACATTTCCTTACCTCTGTGAAGAACAAGAATATTTCTTGTTTAATATTTGTGCATCTTTACATAAGAGGCTTATTCTATATTGAATTAGGTTTGTGGTCTCTTTCATGGTGTGACTTTCCTCAATATTGGTTCATAAGAGTTTATAATATATTTTATTAAGTTCAATTTGTTCTTATAAAAAGCAAAAGAAGGTAATTCCATGATTTGTTCTATAGTATGTTTCTAGTGAAAGTGTAGTAAGATACGTATCAATTTATATAAATATTATGTCTTGTGAATTCTCCTAACCCTTCTAAATGTCCACTTTTTTTTGTTATATTTAGTATCTTAATACTCATGAAACTTTATTTACATCATAGAGTAAGCTTTTTTTTTTTCACTGTCATGGATTAAATTCTACATGTATTCAATCAAATTTAAGTTAAATAATTTATTGGAATAAGAATAATTATAAGTAGTCTTTCAAATGAGGTAAAATATAAAGAGTTTATATAGCTTATTTTTTAAATTACTAAGAAAAATATGTACTAAGTATAACCATTCCAAATATGAATATATGAACATTTTGGTTTTTGGAAAATATATGTTGGACAAACATACAGTAAAATGATGATTGCTTATTGATAGCTCTGAGAACATGGAAATGTTTAAATTAATATTTTTGGATATGTACTTTTCTAAATTATCTTCAGTGAGTAAGTGTGACTTTTATAACAGAAAAAAGTAAAATAATCTAATATCTGGATTTGATAAAAATAAACTGTGACTATATGTATCCCAATATAACATTTCTAAAATAAATCTTGCTGTATATTTTGTAGCCCCTGAAAAGATAAACCAGAAAGAGAACAAAACATGTAGAGATATATAAAGTTTGCTAATATATTTTATTCATTTTAAATGTTGTTCTTCAGTCACTAAGTCATGTCTGACTCTTGTGACCCCATGAACTGCAGCATGTCCGGCTTCCCTGTCCTTTACTATCTCCTGGAGTTTGTTCAAGCTCATGTCCATTGAGTCAGTGATGCCATCCAACTATCGCATACTCTGTAACCTCCTTCTCCTCCTGCCCTTAATCTTTTACACCATTAAGATCTTTTCCGATGAGTTGGTTCCTTGCACCAGGTGGGCAAAGTACTGGAGCTTCAACTTCAACAGCAATCTTTTCAATGAATATTCAGATTTAAATTTCTTTGTCTTTGCTGCTGCTGCTGCTAAGTCGCTTCATTCGTGTCCGACTCTGTGCGACCCCATAGATGGCAGCCTACGAGGCTTCCCCGTCCCTGGAATTCTCCAGGCAAGAACACTGCAGTGGGTTGCCATTTCCTTCTCCAATGCATGAAAGTGAAAAGTGAAAGGGAAGTTACTCAGTCGTGTCCGACTCTAGTGACCCCATGGACTGCAGCCTGCCAGGCTCCTTCATCCATGGCATTTTCCAGGCAAGAGTACTAGAGTGGGGTGCCATTGCCTTCTCTGTTGTTTGTCTTTAGTCTTCCCACATATTTTAGTTACTTGCCTACAATTGCTGCTTTTGGTTTGGCCTAGCATATAAACAATTTTGTGCTCAGTTGTTTCTGACTCTTTGTGAACCCATATGGATTAGCCCACCAGGATCTTCTGTTCAAGGAATTTTCCAGGAGAAAATACTGCAGTTAGTTATCATTTCTTACTCCGTGGGATCTTTCTCACCCAGGAACCAAACCCAATTATCTTCTGTCTTCTGCATTGGCAGGCAGATTCTGTACCACTACATCACCTGAGAAGCCCATATAAGAGCAATTAAGCCTACCCATTTCTTGGATCTTAATTAGTTTGGTGGTAACTCCCATCTACATATACAATTTACTAAATAAAACAAATTTGGTTTGGTCTTGTTAAACTTATGTCAATCTAATAATTAAGTCAGGAAAGAGCCACTAAGTGTGTAAAGAAGACATTTTTCTTTACCTTTAGCTATTTCACAGGTAATGCTGAAGAAACTGAAGTTGAATGATTCTATGAAGATCTGCAAAACTTTCTAGAACTAACACCCAATAAATATGTTCTTTTCATTATAGGGGACTGGAATGCAAAAGTAGGAAGTCAAGAAACACCTGGAGTAACAGGCAAATTTGTCCTTGGAGTACAGAATGAAGCAGAGCAAAGGCTAATAGAGTTTTGGCAAGAGAACACACTGGTCATAGCAAACACCCTCTTCCAACAAGACAAGACAAGACCTTAAACATGGACATCACCAGATGGTCAATGCCAAAATCAGATTGATTATATTCTTTGTAGCCAAAGATGGAGAAACTCTATACAGTCAGCAAAAACAAGAGCAGGAACTGACTGTGGCTCAGATCATGAATTTCTTATTTCCAAAATCAGACTTAAACTGAAGAAAGTAGGGAAAACCACTATACCATTCAGGTACGACCTAAATCAAATTCCTTACATTATACAGTAGAAGTGGGAAATAGATTCAGGGAACTAGATTTGATGGACAGTGTGTCTGAAAAACTATGGATGGAAGTTCCTGACATTGTACAAAAGACAGGGAGCAAGACGTTCTGCAAGAAAAAAGAAATGCAAAAAAGCAAAATGGCTATCTGAGGAGGCCTTACAATTAGCTATGAAAAGAAGAGAAGTGAAAAGCAAAGGAGAAAAGGGAAGAAATACCCATTTGAATGCAGAGTTGCAAAGAATAGCAAGGAGAGATAAGAAAGCTTTCCTCAGGGATCAGTGCAAAGAAATAGATGAAAACAATAGAATGGGAAAGACTAGACATCTCTTCAAGAAAATTAGAGATACCTAGGGAACATTTCTTGAGAAGGCAATGGCACCCTACTCCAGTACTCTTGCCTGGAAAATCCCATGGACGGAGGACCCTGGTGGGCTGCAGTCCATGGGCTCGCTACCAGTCGGGCATGACTGAGCAACTTCACTTTCACTTTTCATTTTCCTGCATTAGAGAAGGAAATGGCAACCCACTCCAGTGTTAGTTATTGCCTGGAGAATCCCAGAGACAGGGGAGCCTGGTGGGCTTCCGTTTATGGGGTCTCACAGAGTCGGACACAACTGAAGTGACTTAGCAGCAGCAGCAGCAGGGAACATTTCATGCAAAGATGGGCTCAGTAAAGGACAGAAATGATATGGACCTAAGAGAAACAGAAGATATTAAAGCGAGGTGGCAAGAATACACAGAAGAACTATACAAGATAGATCTTCATGATGCAGATAATCACGATGGTGTGATCACTGACCTAGAGCCAGACATCCTGGAATATGACGTCAAGTGGGCCTTACAAAGCATCACTGTGAACAAAGCTAGTGGAGGTGATAGAATTCCAGTTGAGCTATTTCAAATCCTAAAAGATGATGCTTTGAAAGTGCTACACTCAATATGCCAGGAAATTTGGAAAACACAGCAGTGGCCACAGCACTGGAAAAGGTCAGTTTTCATTTGAATCCCCAAGAAAGGCAATGCCTAAGAATGTTCAAACTACCACACAACTGCACTCATCTCACATGATAGCAAAGTAATGCTCAAAATTCTCCAAGCCAGACTTCAACAGCACTTGAACCACGAACTTCCACATGTTCAAGGTGGTTTAAGAAAGGCAGAAGAACCTGAGATCAAAGTGCCAACATCCATTTGACTATTGAAAAAGCAAGAAAGTTTCAGAAAATCATCTATTTCTGCTTTATTGACTACGCCAAAGCCTTTGACTCTGTGAATCAAAATAAACTGTGGAAAATTCCGAAAGAGATGGAAATACTAGACCCCTTGACTTGCCTCTTCAGAAATCTATATACAGGTAGGAAGCAGCAGAACTGGACATGGAACAACAGACTGGTTCCAAAACAGGAAAGGAGTAAGTCAAGGCTGTATATTGTCATCCAGTTTATTTAACTTATCGGCAGAGTACATCATTAACAAGCCTGGGCTGGATGAAGTACAAGCTGGATCAAGATTGCCAGGAGAAACATCAAGGACATCATATATGCAGATGGCTCCAGGCTTATGGCAGAAAGCGAAGAAAAACTAAGCAGCCTCTTGATGAAAGTGAAAGGGGAGAATGAAAAATCTGGCTTAAAGCTCAACATTCAGAAAACTAAGATCATGGCTTCTGGTCATATCATTTAATGGTAAATAGATGGGGAACCATTGGAAATAGTGGCTGACTTTATTTATTTATTTATTTTTTTGGGGGGGTGCTCCAAAATCACTGCAGATGGTGATTGCAGCCATGAAAGTAAAAGACACTTACTCCTTGGAAGAAAAGTTATGACCACCATAGACAGCATATTAAAAAGCAGAGACATTACTTTTCTTACAAAAGTTTATGTAGTCAAAGTTATGGTTTTTTCAGTGGTCATGTATGGATGTGAGAGTTGGACTATAAAGAAAGCTGAGCATTGAAGAATTGGTGCTTTTGAAATGTGGTGTTGGAGAAGACTCTTGAGAGTCCCTTGGACTGCAAGAAGATCCAACCAGTCCATCCTCAAGGAAATCAGTCCTGAATGTTCATTGGAAGAACTGATGTTGAAGCTAAAACACCAATAGTTTGGCCACCTGATGCAACAAACTGACTCCTTTGAAAAGACCCTGATGCTAGGAAAGATTGAAGGCAGGAGGAGAAGGGGACGACAGACGATGAGATGGCTGGATGGCATCACCGACTCAGTGGAGTTTGAGTAAACTCCAGGAATTGGTGATTGACAGGGAGGCCTGGCTTGCTGCAGTCCATGGGGTTGCAAATAGTTGGATATGACTGTGCAACTTAACTGAACTGAATTGAGCTATTTATGTATTCATTTGTTTTTTCGTGGTGGCCAAAGCCAAGAATCAGCAGAAATGCCCATCCATTTCCTGTCAAAAGAACATAGAGGAGTAAAGAAAATTTTCATCACCCAAAATTCAATCACTTCTAAGTGAAAATTCATGGTAGCTCTGATTATCATAGTAGAAAATGGAAAGAACTCACAAGTTTGTCAGTAAGTGAATATTTAAACGAATTATCCTCAATATCAAGAATATTATTCAATAACATAGGAAACAGATCATCTATACACCCAAAAGTACAAAAAATTCTCAAGGTATTTATCTTGAGAGAAAATTCAAATCCCTATTCTCTATATGACAAAGTGAAGAGATCAAAAAGATTAGTGATACCAAGGGTTGGGAATGGTGGCAGAGGAGGAAAGAGGTATGGTTGTAAAATGCAGGCACAGGGAGCATGTGATGAAACAGAGATATTTAAATGGGATAACACAGACTGGGATAACTAAAATGATAGATTATGCAGTAAAGAATAATAAAAAAGCAAAGAGGAATTTGTAAACAGCCATGTGATAGAAACTCATGATGAAATAGAAGTAACAGTAAGTAACTAATTTCTGTCCCTGAGAGATAAGTAAAAACAAATCAAGGAGGCAACACCTCATATCAGCATAATGCATTATTTTTATTTCCTAAATATAGTAAATACTGTAATAGAGCAATGTTGAAAATTTCTCCACAGTCACAAATTTGAGGAGAACCTGTGGAAATACTGATTCTTGGTTGTACATGCCCTATAGATGCAAGATTTAATCAAGGATATATATGCAAAGAAAGAAGGAGGGTGGGAGGAAGGAAGTCAGGAAGTAAGAAAAGAAAGAAAAATGTACCAGGCAATTAAAAGACAATTTCTAGGTATGTTGTTTTGCTCTCAATATTTTAGGGATAATCAACAAATTTCTTGGCATCTCCTCAGGGAGAGTCTCAAAAAGTGAAAGAAATCCATAAATTCTTCTCACTTAGCCATGTCAGAAATACAGGTGAGAGTCATGAGAGATGTTTCATTACAGGTAAAATGACAGGATATTGCATGTGATGCCTCATTTTCAATAGCAACAATGTTTCAGTGTCATATTCAAAGTTCCAGTTCAATTCAATGGCAAAGCCCAAGTAAAATGAGACCATTTCTGATACCATTTTGTTTGTTTTCCACTACTCCATAATTCCCGAGCAGGAATAGGACCTCTCTTCTTGTCTCTTCATATTAATTTGTTGAGTGTTATTCCATAAGATGACAGACAAAATGCTGAGAAGCATCTTTGAAACATCACCTTGATATTTGTTTTATATAAACAATGATATCTCTAATAGAGGGCAAAGTAGAGAGCAAATGACACTTAACAAAAGAGATGTGAATTTTGGAAATTGAGAAAATTCAGAAGCTGGGAGTATTGTCTTTCTTTTTTAACTCTTTCTGAATTCTAAGTTTTTTAGTGCTCCACATGCTTTTTTGTGACCTGCCCTTAACATAATTTAATATTTAATGATTATTTAAATAAATGTAAAAGTATAATTCTTTCCAGATCCCTTATTGAGGCAAAATGAAATTCCCATCTCACACCGAGATGTAGAAAACATTATTTTCATATTAAGAGACTTCTAAGTAGCCAGTTTTATGTAATGGTACAATGATCAACATGTTATTCATTTCAAGTGAGCTCTGACAGAATATATATAATTATCTAATGGGGTACAGCTCTACAAAAATAACAATTGGTATTCAACAAAGATGTTAAACTCTGAGAGAACTATTTGGTTTTCACAAAATGCTAAAGCATGAGATAAAAGTAAAAACACTTCAATCTTTTATTATATTTATAGGAAAATTGAAATTTGCCAAGTTTATATTTTCTCACTCTTTCATATTTACAAAACAAAGCAAGGAAACAAAAACAAGTTTCATACTACTTATTAAATATATTGAAGATATTTCTCTAAAATTATTCTCTAGTGATGCAAATTTCAATATTTCTGATATAAGAAAAGTGTATTCATTAAGGCAAGACTGGTGATTAAGTTCAGTTCAGTCGCTCAGTTATGTTCGACTCTTCGTGACCCCATGAATCGCAGCACACCAGGCCTCCCTGCCCATCACCAACTCCCGGAGTTCACAAAGACTCACATCCATCGAGTCAGTGATGCCATCCAGCCATCTCATCCTCCGTTGTCCCCTTCTCCTCCTGCCCCCAATCCCTCCCAGCATCAGAGTCTTTTCCAATGAGTCAACTCTTCACATGAGGTGGCCAAAGTACTGGAGTTTCAGCTTCAGCATCATTCCCTCCAAAGAAATCCCAGGGCTGATGTCCTTCAGAATGGACTGGTTGGATCTCCTTGCAGTCCAAGGGACTCTCAAGAGTCTTCTCCAACACCACAGTTCAAAAGCATCAATTCTTTGGCGCTCAGCCTTCTTCACAGTCCAACTCTCACATCCATACATGACCACAGGAAAAACCATAGCCTTGACTAGACAGACCTTTGTTGGCAAAGTAATGTCTCTGCTTTTGAATATGCTATCTAGGTTAGTCATAACTTTCCTTCCAAGGAGTAAGGGTCTTTTAATTTCATGGCCGCAGTCACCATCTGCAGTGATTTTGGAGCCCCCCAAAATAAAGTCTGACACTGTTTCCACTGTTTCCCCATCTATTTCCCATGAAGTGATGGGACCAGATGCCATGATTTTCATTTTCTGAATGTTGAGCTTTAAGCCAACTGTTTCACTCTCCACTTTCACTTTCATCAGGCTTAAATATGCATTTATCCTGTGATCCAGTAATTTCACCCTTAGATCTAACCACAAGAAATTAACTCATCTGCCCACAAACATACTTAAATGGAAATGTTTATACTAGGCTTTTTCTAAAAACCCAAAACACTAATATTCATCAGTGACTAATGAATGGTGGCACATGCTTGTATTGGAATATCAGTTCAATTCAGTCACTCAGTCATGTCTGACTCTGTGACCCTGTGAACCTCCCTGTCCATCCCTAATTCCTGGTGTTCACTCAAACTCATGTCCATTGAGTCAGTGATGCCATCCAACCATCTCATTCTCTGTCATTCCCTTCTCCTTCTGCCCCCAATCCCTCCCAGTATCAGAGTCTTTTCCAATGAGTCAGCTCTTTGCATCAGGTGGCCAAAGTACTGGAGTTTCAGCTTCAGCATCATTCCTTCCAAAGAACACCCAGGTCTGGACATGGAACAACAGACTGGTTCCAAATAGGAAAAGGAGTACGTCAAGGCTGTATATTGTCAACCTGCTTATTTAACTTATATGCAGAGTACATCATGAGAAACCCTGGGCTGGAAGAAGCACAAGCTGCAATCAAGATTACTGGGTGAAATATCAATAACCTCAGATATGCAGATGACATCACCCTTATGGCAGAAAGTGAAGAGGAACTAAAAAGCCTCTTGATGAAAGAGAAAGTGGAGACTTAAAAAGTTGACTTAAAGCTTAACATTCAGAAAATGAAGATCATGGCATCTGGTCCCATCACTTCATGGGAAATAGATGGGGAAACAGTGTCAGACTTTATCTTTTTGGGCTCCAAAAGCACAGAAGATGGTGACTCCAGCCATGAAATTAAAAGATGCTTACTCCTTGGAAAGAAAGCTATGACCAACCTAGATAGCATATTCAAAAGCAGAGACATTACTTCGTCAACAAAGGTCCATCTAGCCAAGGCTATGGTTTTTCCAGTGGTCATGTATGGATGCAAGATTTGGACTGTGAAGAAAGCTGAGCGCCAGAGAATTGATGCTTTTGAACTGTGATGTTGGATAAGACTCTTGAGGGTCCCTTGGACTGCAAAGAAATCCAACCAGTCAAATATTATACTTAATCAAATGACATCATGGGAAAACTAACCTGTCTATTTCTTTCCAGAAAAGCTAACTGAACTAAATGGACCAACAGAATCGATCATCACTGACTGAATTCATTCTAATTGGAGTCACAAAGCAGACTGAGCTTCAGGCTCCCCTTTTTGGGATCTTCCTTATCATCTACACAGTCAAAGTGGTGGTAAATCTGGACATGATCATCTTAACTCAAGTGAATTCCTGGCTACACACAACTATGTACTTTTTTGTCAAACACCTGGCTTTCACTGATTTTGGTAATTCTACTGTTATTTGTCCCAAGATGCTGGTGAATTTTGTTGTGGGTCAAAATACTATTTCCTATTATGTATGTGCCACACAGTTGGATTTCTTTCTTATGTTCATTATCAGTGAATTTTTTATCTTGTCAGCCATGGCCTATGACTGCTACTTAGCTATCTGTAACCCTCTGCTGTACAATGTTATCATGTCCCAGAGACTTTGTCATATGCTGTCATACCTCTACAGTATCTTTCAGGCATTCATGTTTACTGTTAATATTTTTACGTTGACTTTTTGTGACTCTAATGTCATCAGTCATTTCCACTGAGATACTGTTCCCTTGTTACTTATGCTCTGCTAAGATACCCAAGAAATAGATTTGTTTGTCCTACTGTTTTCAGCATTTAATTTGATCTCTTCCCTCCTGGTTGTCCTAGTGTCCTACATACTGATCCTGACAACGGTATTTCAAATGTGTTCTGCAGAGAGCAGGAAGAAAGCTTTAGCCACATGTGGTTCTCATCTGATGTTGGTGGCTGGTTCTATGGGTCTCTACTATTTATGTACATGCAGCCCAACTCCATTCACTCCTTTGATACAGATAAAATGGTCTCTGTGTTTTATGCTTTAGTGATTCCCATGCTTAACACCTTGATCTACAGCTTAAGGAACAAAGAAGTAAAAAATGCCTTCCAAAGGGCCTTAAAAATAAGTGCAAACTTTGTATCTACTATCCAATAATGCAATAAGAAATACAATTTTAATAAACTATGATTAAGGCATATGTCACTTGATGATGTTTCTAAAAAATATATATAATTCTTCTTGGCTCCAGAGCAAATGCTCATTAAAATACACAGAGAAGTAAATTGTTTCTCTTGTATTCAGTACAGTTAATTTTCATACTTTAAATCTCAATGAAATCTCACTTCCTTCCCCACATTCCTTGCTGTTGATACAGTGTTTCCTTTAATGATTCCACAGAACCCTGAATCTATCCCAAAGGAAGCTCTTATTAAACTCTACTTAGTAAACTATGTGTTTGTTTCTGCCAAGATTTTTGTTTGTTTTCTAGGAAGGCATCATTTCAATCATTTTGTATTGTATATCCTGAATATAAACAACTGTGTGTAGATAGAGTGAGTCTCTTACATATGCAGACATTTGGATCAAAATAAAAAAAAAAATCATTCTACTCATCTCAACCTTTGGGGAATTTAATCCATTTTCATTTAAAGTAATTATATTCCTTGAGTTTGTGACTGAAACTAATTTGGACATGCCTACAGTGAAAGGGCAGAAGTCTGTTAAAATAATGATCATGAGATTGTGAGCTAAACAATCCCAGAGATCACACAGAACAAGAAGACATCAGTGTTCCAGAAAGTCAGAGAGTAGAATCCTTGTTCTACACCTGGGCATCCAGTAGGGATCTCAAAGGTATAATAAAAGCTACTTTAGACTCACATAGTTTGAAAACAAGTCACAGAAGAAGCTAGTTGATTCTTGTTTAAAACATTTAACATTCTTTTAGGAAGACAACAGAAAATTGCAGCACTCATTATTCTGTATTTCTTCACAGTATTTAGCATATAGTCACAAATACTAGACAAATGCAAAAGCAGGAACATGTGACCACCCCCCCCCCCACCCAGGAGATAATTAAAACAGATCCTGAAATGTCAGTGAATATATAATTAACAGGCAATGACTTTAAAACATATTATAAATATGTTCCATATACTGAATCATTTAATAAAAACACTAAACTGAGGAACAAAATATTTATTGAATGAGCATAACAGCATAGTGTACTGAAAAAGAAATGATAGCTACAGCTAAACACATCACAATAATGGTACTCATAAAGCCAAAATACTGAATAAACACCATGAAAATAGTTTCATTGATCTGTAGAACAATAGAAACCTAAATGCTGTATATTCAAATAGGAAAACGGAAAAAAGAAAATACATATGACTGAAAAACCAATGAGAGATATATTGGCCAGAATTTTTCCAAACTTTAAAAAAGATAATCCTAAGATATACAGAGCTAAAATAATTCTAAGCAAGATAAACAGAAAGGAAATTACACCTAGGCCTGTCATATTAGGTTTCTGAAAATAAAAGCATTAATAACATAGAAATGAACAATATAGATGAAGATGAAAGATACATAAGAGTTATCACTGATCTTTTTACAGAAACAACATACCATAAAACATTGTTTTGTGTCAACCTATAATTATATATCCATCAAAAACATTCTTGGTTAATGAATGCTATGTTATCAAACATTGCATAATCTTTTTCTACAAAGTCATTTTTTCATTTACTCATACACTGTGTGTGTGTAACATACCTAATACATGCATTAAATTGTGTAACTGAGATACTGACAGAAATATATTTATTTTTCCCAATGTTTAGTGATATAAATACCACTAAATATATATATATATCACTACAAATATATAAAGATATAAATAAACTAATTTTATAGTTTATTCAATTAGACCAGGGCATGAAATATTTTGAGTTTTCCTAATGGGACATTTGGAGAATAATTAACAGATATTCAAGGCACTCTCCCTAAGGTAATTATGTTCACTGTGTTTTTTTTTTTTTTTTTTAATCTTTGAATCAGTTCAAAGTTTAAAAAAAAAATGAGTCTCAAAGGGATAGAAAAACACTTAAAAACATTCTGCAATAGACAAGGAGGACTGAAACAGTAGAAAGTCAATGCAAAGTCTCCAGTAAGGTAAGTAGAAAACACTGGTCTGCAAATTTCTCAGGGCATACAGCTTAAACCCAATCATCACCAAAGATCTTGAAGGCATTATGCTCTGCAAAACTGTCTCTTTCCTTTCAGTATACTTTTCCAATCAACAAGATTAATGTATGGGACAGACATTTTGTATGGACTCTGAAGCAATGCATTTAGACTATCTTAATTTTCCAAATGAACTTAAAGCTGTGCCACCTATTTTAAGAAGGATATTTTTCTATCCTTGCTTACTGGGTGCCTCCCTTTCTCCATTTTTCATTGCCTATGTACTCAAGATGACAATGGTAGAACAGAAAAATGCCATGTTTATGAGAATATATTCTGAAGAAAGTTACTTTTATTTGCATTCTAATTCTGCCAGTTATTGTCTGGGTGATCTTGACTAAGTTATTTTATTCTTGACATGTAAATGGATTATGCTAATATAGTTGACCCTTGAGCAACATGTTTTGGACTATATGGGTCCACTTATATGCGTGTGTGTATATATATATATATTTTTTTTTTTTTTTCTTCCCCTCAGCACTTACACCACTGTGTTTACCAGTGATGGTTGGCCAAATCTACAGATAGAGTATCCCCAGTGGATAAGGAAGGTGGACTATGGGACTTCAGCATCTGTAGATTTTGTTATCCTCAGTGGATTCTCCAACAAATTCCCCACAAGTACCAGGGGCAACTGTTGTTTACTTTCTAGAGTTATTGTGTGGATCGTGTGAATTAATACATGGAAAGTTCCTGGTAAACTATCAGTTCCCTATCAGTGCTTGGTATTCATTTACATTCTTCTTTCCAGTGGATCTATTTACATGGGTCTCCATAAATAACCAGATTCATAATTAATCAGAATGATCAAGCCCACCCCCCCCCCTTTTTTTTTTCAGAAGAGGGGTGTGTGTGATTGGAAGACCATTAGAGGTGATTCAATTGTCAGAAACAATCACTATGGCAAATTAGGATTAATATATTAATAGCAAAATTTGAAAATTAAAACATTATGGCATTTCATTTTGTATTGGATAAACAAGCTGAGTTTATAGTAAATGAAAAGTATTGAAATTTATGTTTAATTTTCAGGTTTTCTACTCACCATGTAATTCATCAGTCTACCAACAGAGAATCTTTTTATTATGCCTTGCAACTTTGAACAGATAAGATGATTGTCAATAGTATAAGGTTTATTGTTTGAGTGTAGATGTTTGTTTTTAAAATTATCTGAAGATTTTTTAAAAGCTCAAATATAATAGACAGATCTTTTGGTGTATTTAAAAAGACCATGTAAAAACAAGTAGGCCATAGAAGCTGTATCAAAGCAATCATTTCAAAATGTCTTGTCCCTTTAAAGTAAAATTTCCCAAAGTTTCAATGAATGTGCTTTGTGTTGGTCTCAGCCTGTTGATAGTGATTCTTTCAACTAGGACTGCCTGTGGTCACTCAAGTGGCCCCTATTATTGTGGTGAGCTGCACAGACATGTCCCTGGTCAGAGCCAGTGCTGTGGTTGGAAAATCACTTGTGATTCTTTTATGATTACAAGATGCACCCCACCAACAAGTTTCAGGTAACTGAAAAACAAGTCTTGTTATTCACATTCGAGAGGGTACATGGCACACCCAAGGCCACACAGAGAGGTTAAGAGGAGAAAGAAAGAAAGAGTGAGAGTAAGAGAGGACAACATGGTTCTGCCTTTATTGTGATCAAGGGTGGGGTGCCTACATTAAATTATTATTGGTTAATTTAAAACTTAAGAACAGGAAGTATAAAATTCAGAAAGGGAAAAGTAGGATCAATCAAGCTGGCAGTTACTTATATCATTCAGGGCTTTATAAAAGGGAAATTTCATGGATAGGACAACCCAGCTACTTATCTAATTGTTTAGCTAGAAATATGTTTTTTTTTTTTTTTTAACTTTTATTTTATTTTTAAACTTTACAATATTGTATTAGTTTTGCCAAATATCGAAATGAATCTGCCACAGGTATACCCGTGTTCCCCATCCTGAACCCTCCTCCCTCCTCCCTCCCCTACCCTCCCTCTGGGTCGTCCCAGTGCACCAGCCCCAAGCATCCAGTACCGTGCATCGAACCTGGACTGGCAACTCGTTTCATACATGATATTATACATGTTTCAATGCTATTCTCCCAAATCTCCCCACCCTCTCCCTCTCCCACAGAGTCCATAAGACTGATCTATACACTGGTGTCTCTTTTGCTGTCTCGTACACAGGGTTATTGTTACCATCTTTCTAAATTCCATATATATGTGTTAGTATACTGTATTGGTGTTTTTCTTTCTGGCTTACTTCACTCTGTATAATAGGTTCCAGTTGAGATGAATATACTTGAAATCTATTGTCTCAACAATGAAAAGGTTAATATCAGAACTTACATAACAATTAAAAAAGCTGATCTTTAGGCACTTACATTGAAATGTGAATATAGGTGGGTGTAGTTTTGACCTGATGGGAAGATGAATCTGTATTTATAATTTTAGATAAAGAAAATGACTCACATATCATGTATTAAATTCTCCTAGATGATACCACTGAAAATATAAAGTATTGATTTTATACCCAGGTAACCAGGATGGACACCATGGAGAAACACAATCATACTGACATGCACAAGATGACTGAATTTGTCCTCACAGGGATCACAGACAATCCTGAGCAGTAGGTGCCTCTCTTTGGAATCTTCCCGGTCATCTACTTGGTCACAGTGAGAGACAATCTGGGCGTGGTTATCCTGACCCATTTGGACTCCAAGCTACATACTCCTATGTACTTTTTCCTTAGACATTTGTCAATTACTGATCTTGGTTACTCCACTGTCATTGGCCCAAAAATGACGGTCAACTTTGTGGTGCACAAAAATATGATTTCCTACAATTGTGTGCCACCTAACTGGCGTTCATTGAGATTTTTATTATCACTGAACTCTTCATTCTATCAGCAGTGGCCTATGACCAGTATGTAGCCATCTGCAAACCTCTTCTCTACATGGTCATCATGGCACAGAGAGTGTGTTTTGGGCTGGTACTTACTCCCTAACTCTACAGCACTTTCATGTCACTATTTCTCACTGTTAAAGTAATTAAATTGTCCTTCTGTGGCTCTAATGTCATCAGTTATTTTTACTGTGACTCTGTCCCTCTGATATCTCTGCTTTGTTCTGACACACATGAGTTAGAATTGATCATCTTGATCTTTTCAGGCTTCAGTTTGCTCTTTTCCCTCTTGATTGTTCTTGTATCATACATGTTCATTCTCGTGACCATTCTCAGAATGATCTCAACCAAGGGGAGATACACAATTAAAATAAATAAATTTATTAAAAAAAAAAAAAGCCTTCTCCACCTGTAGTTCCCATCTGACAGCAGTGGTCGTGTTCTGTGGAACATTATTGTTTATGTACCTGCAAGCCAAGTCCAGCCACACATTTGCTGTTGATAAAATGGCTTCTGTGATTTACATCTTGGTGATCACTATGCTCAACCTGTTGATCTATGGCCTAAGGAACAAAGATGTAGAAGACACTCTGAGGAGAACTTTCATTAATCAATGCAAAATTCCCAACTAATATCTTAATACAAGTTGCAAATGTGGGTCCAAAATCATTGTATAATGCTCTGTCAGTCCAACGAAAGCATGAAAAATAAAAAATGTTTATCACATTGTTTCGTATTTTTCAGGATAAAATGCTTCCTTTCATATATCCCAGTACTCTTCTCCACTTTAACTGAATAAGCATAGTTCAGTTCAGTCGCTCAGTCGTGTCCAACTCTTTGCAACCCCGTGAATCGCAGCACGCCAGACCTCCCTGTCCATCACCAACACCCAGAGTTCACTCAAACTCATGTCCATAGAGTCGATAATGCCATCCAGCCATCTCATCCTCTGTTGTCCCCTTCTCCTTTTGCCCCCAATCCCTCCCAGCATCAGAGTCTTTTCCAATGAGTCAACTCTTCACACGAGGTGGCCAAAGAATTAGAATTGCAGCTTCAGAATCAGTCCTTCCAATGAACACCCAGGACTGATCTCCTTTCGAATGGACTGGTTGGATGTCCTTGTAGTCCAAGGGACTCCAAGAGTCTTCTCCAACACCACAGCTCAAAAGCACCAATTCTTTGGCGCTCAGCTTTCTTCACAGTCCAACTCTCAAATCCATACATGACCACAGGAAAAACCATAGCCTTGACTAGACAGACCTTTGTTGGCAAAGTAATGTCTCTGATTTTTAGTATGCTATCTAAATTGGTCATAACTTTCCTTTCAAGAAGTAAGCATCTTTTAATTTCATGGCTGCAATCACCATCTGCAGTGATTTTGGAGCCCCCCCCCCAAAAAAAAAATTAAGTCTGACACTGTTTCCACTGTTTCCCCATCTATTTTCAATGAAATGATGGGACCAGATGCCATGATCTTAGTTTTCTGAATATTGAGCTTTAGGCCAACTCTTTCACTCTCCTCTTTCACTTTCATCAAGAGGCTTTTTAGTTCCTCTTTACTTTCTCCCATCAGGGTAGTGGCATCTGCATATCTGAGGCTATTGATATTTCTCCCTGCAATCTTGATTCCAGCTTAATAGTCTGGAATAGCTTCTTCCAGCCCAGCATTTCTCATGATATACTCTGCATATAAGTTAAATAAGCAGGGTGACAATATACACCCTTGGCGTACTCCTTTCCTATTTGAAACCAGTCTGTTGTTCCATGTCCAGTTCTAACTGTTGCTTCCTTACCTGCATATAGGTTTCTCAAGAGGCAGGTCGGGTGGTCTGGTATTCCCATATCTTTCAGAATTTTCCACAGTTTATTGTGATCCACACAGTCAAAGGCTTTGGCATAGTAGTCAGATGATTAAGTCTCAAGTGATTTTCAAGATCATATTGGAACCTATATTATTTAGAAATAAGGCAAATCATACCAAATTTTTGGTCAAATTCAGACTTGCATAGGTTAATATGTGTTTATTAGTCAAAATGGAGTACAATGGACCAAAAATTAGTAATATATATGTTAAAGCAGGCACTGTACTAAAGGTAAAGAATATTAAGCCATGAATGATGTGTAGATTAGACTAGAGGCAAGAAAGTAAATAAGTTTATCATTATACCTGAACAAGTTATTTCAAGAACATATGATATATATAAAATAAAGTATGTCTCTAATTAAATTTTCAGTCAGATTGAGTTAATATTTTCTATCTCAAGTATACAGTGGGGATTTGGGAAGATATTCAAATTAAGAACCATGAGAAGACTTCTGGCTAACTCTGAGTCTCCCTTTACAGAGTCACACAGTGTAGTTAGTTTGGGTTTATGCTAGTCTCCTGATAAACAAGTTTATTTAGTATTAGCAGATTCAAGAAAAATGAGTTATCTCATCATTTATTTGTTGTTGTTATTTTTCAACCACTAAGTTGTGTCTGGATCTTTGCCACTCCATGGACTGCAACACACCATATCACCCTATCCCTCACTATCTCCTAGAGTTTGCCCAAGTTCGTGTCCATTGAGTCAGTAATGCTATCCTACCATCACATCCTCTGCCACCCTCCACTCTTTTTGCCTTCAATCTTTCCCAGCATCAGGGTCTTTTCCATTGAGTCAGCTCTTCACATCAGTTGGCCAAAGTATTGGAGCTTCAGCTTCAGCATCAGTCCTTCCACTGAATGTTCAGGGTTGATTTCCTTTAGGATTGACTGGTTTGATCTCCTTGCAGCCCTAAGGACACTCAAAAATCTTTTCCAGCACCACAATCTTGAAAGAATCAATTCTTTGGTGCTCAGCCTTCTTTATGGTCCAACTCTCACAACCATACATGACTACATACATATAGCTTTAACTATATGGACCTTTGTCAGTAAAGTCATGTCTTTGCTTTTTAATACACTGTCTAGGTTTGTCATAGTTTTTCTTCCAAGGAGCAAACATCTTTTTATTTCATGGCTGAAGCCACTGTCCACAGTGATTTTGGAGCCCAATAAAAGAAAATGTGTCACTGTTTCTACTTTTTCTTCTAGTTGCCATGAAGTGATGGCACTGGATGCCATGATTTTTATTTTTTGAATGTTGAGTTTTAAACCAGCTTTTTCACTCTCTTCTTTCATCCTCATCAAGAGGTTCTTTAGTTCTTCTTTGCTTTCTGCCATTAGAGTGGTGTCATCTGCTTATCTGAGGTTGTTATTTCTCCCAGCAATCTTGATTTCAGCTTGGCATTTCACTTGATGTTCTCTGCATATACATTAAATAAATAGGATGACAATATTCAGCCTTGTTGTACCTCTTCCCCAAAAGTGATCCTATCAGTTGTTCCATGTAAGGTTCTAACTGTTGCTTGTTAACTCTCATACAGGTTTCTAAGGAGACTGGTCAAGTGGTCTGGCATTATCATATCTTTAAAATTTTTCCACAATTTTTTGTGATCCACACAGTCAAAGGCTTTCACTTAATCAGTGAAGCAGAAATAGGTGTTTTTTTCCAGAATTTCCCTTGGCAATTTGATCTTTTGTTTCTCTGCCTTTTCTAAACCCAGTTTGTAATCTGAACATTCTTGATTCAAGTACTGCTGAAGCCTAGCTTGAAGGATTGTGTGTATACAGTCATTGACTAAAGTGACATAAATATTTTGAAAATTCATAGCAATGACAACCTAGGTTAGAGACATCTGATACACTCTAGGGTTAATTTGCTTTCTTCATCAGCTTGTATACACAGATCAGGTATTTTGCATGAACTCTGTGCTAACAAAATGCTTCATCTTTTATATTTACTCACGGCTTCCCCAGTAGCTCTTGGTAGAGAATTAGCCTGCAATGCGGGAGAACTGGGTTCAATCCCTTGGTGGGGAAAATCCCCTGGAGAAGGGAAGGGCTATCCACTCCAGTATTCCTGCTTGGAGATTTCCATGGATAGAGGAGCCTGGCGAGCTACAGTCCATGGTGTTGAAAAGAGTCAGACATGACTGAACGACTAACACTCAGCAAATGAACAGATTCCTTATACATTAGTGTTACCCTAGTTGTTTGAATAGACAATTTTTAGATTTTTAAAAGGTTATAAACACTACCCCAGTCATTTTGATTCAGTCTAGCATTCAAACTGAAAATTTTGGGGAATTAAATAAAAGTATGAATCAGAGTCTCTTTATCTTAGACACATGTATTTTATTTACTTGTCCCTCCTTTAATGTACTGTGATTTACTTTATTAAGAACGTGTTACCACAAAAGGAAAAAATAAAAAACTATACCTGTGATATAATGGATGTTAATTAGGTGATTATGATAATGTTTCACCTTTATACATGTATATCAGAATATCATATTTGCACACTGGAAATATATACAAATTTTATTTATTAATTTTAACATTATAAAGATAGAAAAATTTACCTCTTAAAATAAATCAATGAAATAAATGATAGCAAATTAAATTTAAAAACACATATTGTCTTCTCCAAGAACATCAATTTTACTTGCTACAGTACCTTTGGATCCTGTCGGTAAATATATTTATTGTCATGAATACATTTTATTTTCTAGAGTAACACTTTATAGTGTACTGTAGACAATTTTGGTCACATATTTTCTTCAAATTATATAATTTCCTTTACTTTTCACAATCCATTATTGAAGTTAAATAATATTAAAAGCATCTTAAGTTTCATCCATATAAGAAAGCCTTAAAAAAACCATGATGCATTCTATTCCTACAATTTACTATCCTAATTTGAGAATGCATCACATTATCCTTTTTAGTTAATAAAAATTTCTTTTTAAATTTTTTTATTGAAAATTAATACAGTGATACATGGCAATTAGTAAAGTGATACATGATACAATACTATTATGATAATATTAAATTAACACCTTGAATTGACTTCAGAAGAACAGACTTCAAGAAGCAAGATTTCTATAGCAAGACCCTCAGAATAATTATGTTTGTTCAGACTGTGACACTTTATCACAGCATGCAACTGTGGAGAATACATTGGTCTCTTTTCATTTGGCTAATCTTTGACTGATGTGCTGGGAGCCGGCATATTGCATATTGAGTGCATATTGCATATTGAGTGCAGCACTTTCCACAGCATCATCTTTCAGGATCTGGAATAGCTCAACTGGAATTCTATCACTGCCGGTAGCCAGCGTGAGGAACTCCGCCCATGACAAAGGTCATGAGGAAGGAGGCTTGGCATACGCAAAGGCAGGATCAAGCCTCAGGAGTCCCCCATCTACCCGCAAAACCAGAGTCTGCCTACTTTCTGCTTTGTGCTTTCACCTACACCTCTGACTTTACGGGGGGCTGTCCCCCACTACCTCTCTCTGAAAAAAAGAGTTAGCTTACAGCTTCAGTTAATAATTCCTGGGTGTGACAGTGTTTAACCTACAAACTCCTTTGGAAATCCTCTAGCCTGCCTGAATAGGTTTTTCCGGCCACATGTGATTGTTCAGAGCCTCCCAACTGTGAGAGGCAGGAGATGTTCTAAACTGTCTAAACACAGATTCTTTTGAGTAGTTAAAAGATTGATTAGAAATTGTATTGGTGAAGGGATTTTCACTTGTTGGGCCAATGTTTGCTGCTAAGTCTCCATATCCCTTACCTGCTGTGTCCCTGGCAGTGTATTGATTAATATAATTGGTGTAAGTCGTAGCTTTAATGTTTGTAACCTTGGACCCTTGAGTTAATTCTTTTTCTTGTTATAGCCCACCACACCTTTGCTCTGTAGGAATGCAACTTTATCTAATGCTTTTGGAGGGTGGCTCCTGACCAATCACCTTTAGAGAAAAATAAGTTTTCTGAAGAAAAGGTCTTAAAATGTTAACAGGCCTCCGGGCCAGAAGATGATGCAAATCACCTAAATTTTGCATATGATAAGTTTGCAGGAAGAAAGCCTGGCTTGCTGCAAGACTCTACCCCTTCCCCCATTATCCTCTATGCATAACTTAAGGTATAAAAACTACTTTGGAAAATAAAGTGCGGGCCTTCTTCACCGAAACTTGGTCTCCCCATGTCGTTCTTTCTCTTACCTTCTGGCTGAATTATTCAGCCTCTTTTCTCCACTGAATTTCCTCACTGAGCTATCCTTATTTCAGCCTCTTTTCTCCACTGAATTTCCTCACTGAGCTATCCTTATTCCATTACTCTTTATATCCTTAATTAAAGTTTAATTAAGCAGTTGTTTCCTGATCCTCGCCGATGCCGTCCCCGCTTCGAATTCCCTGGATCCACCGGGGCTGGACCCCGGCACTGATGGACCTAGTTTTTTGCAGATTTTTATTTCTTTGCCACTATAAAAAGTGCTGTAATAAATAGCTTTGTCCTTATAACATGATACATTATTGCTTTTTGTTTATAAAATAGATTCAATAGGGTTCTTCCATATTCTAACTGTGTTGTTGGTAAATTATTTACCTATTTGCATAATAATTTAGAATAAAAAGCAAAATGCTCATAAAAAGTACTATGCTTTGTGATAGAGTGTGGAGCAATTCACTGTAAAGAGACATTGAGGAACATTTCAGGATGGTGGAAATTCTCTTATTGGGAGCAGTGGTAGCAAGTCATCATTTTTCAAGATCAGACACACATGGTTCACATTTTTTATATTTTACTGTGCCTAAAATATACCATATTAATGTCCTTAAAATGCAATATGACCTTTTCAATACTATTTTTACTTTTTTAGACACTTTTCTAGAATTTTTATATAATCCATATAGACAAAGATTTAAATGATATATAAAAGTATATTAAATATATATCTATAACTCATTGCATAAACTTCCAAACTATATACATAGTTTGCAGTATTTCTCTATACTGATAATACTCTCATGATGATAGTTAATACCTTGAATTGTCTTCATCAGAACAGACTTCAAGAAGCAAGGTTTCTACAGAAGGAGCCTCAGAATAATTATGTTTTTCAGATTGTGAAATTTTGCCATTATTGGGCCAGGCATAACCTCTTGTATTTATTTATTTTTTCTTCCAAGATGTAATGGGTAGAATTGTGTCCTACCAAAATTTGTATGTTGAAGCCTCAATTCACAGTATCTCAGAATCTAAGTGTATGTGGAGATAAGGCTTTTTAAAGAAGTAATTGGTTAAAACAAGTTATTAAAGTGAGCCCTAATCCAATATCATAGGTGTCCTTATAAGAAGAGGCTAAAACACATAGAGAGACACCAGACACTTCGATGTACCCCAAACCGAGTGACAATCACATGAAGATACAGAAAGAAGGGGACCATCTATATGCAAGCTAAGGAGAGAGGCCCCAGAAGAAATCAAATTTGCTAACCTCCTACTCACAGACTTTTTAAAATTTAGTTTAAGATTTTTTTATATGTGTGCTTATTTGCTCAGTTGTGCCTGACTCTTTGTGACCATTTGGACTGTAGTCTTCCAGGCTCCACTGTCCGTGGGATGTTTTAGGCAAGAAATCTGGAGTGGGTTGCCATTTTTCTCCTCCAGGAATCTTCTGACCCAGAGATTGAACTCGTACTTCCTGTATCAGCAAGAGATTATTTGCCTGCTGAGCCATCAGGGAAGTCCTTTTTGATATGGACTGCTTTTAAACTCTTTATTGAATTTGTTACAACATTGCTTCCATTTTATGTTTTGCTTTTTTTGGCCCATAGGCATGTGGGATCTTAACTCCCTGACCATGGATCAAACCCACACCCACTGTGTGTGAAGTCTTAACCAGTGGACCACTAGGGAAGCCCCTTGATCATGGGCTTTTAGACTTCAGAACTGAGAACACATATTTCTTTATTTATTACTTTACAATATTGTATTGGTTTTGCCATACATCAACATGCATCCTTTTATTTAAAGAAACCTGTTTTTGGTATTTTTGTTACAGCTGCTCAAGCAAATGAATACATTTTTCATGTTTATTTATTTAACCAAAGAAGTCGGCTTCCCAGTGGCTCACTTGAAAAGAATCCACCTGTAATACAGGAGACAAAAGTTTGAGCCCTGGATCGGAAAGATCTCCTAGAGAAGGAAATGGCAACCCACTCCAGTATTCTTTTTTGGGAAATCTCATTGACAGAGGAGCATGGCAGGTTACAGTCCATTGGGTCACAAAAGAGTTGGACATGACTTAGTAACTAAACAACAACAAAATCTTACTATATAACCATCTCAATGTATTTAACATGAATCTCTTTTCTTGTGTTCGTTCAAAATATACATGATTTGTCCATGTGCCTGTATCTATACTTTATATAAATCACATTTTGCCATTTACTCCAACTTCCAGCTTTAAATCTAAGGCCTAAAGGGGAAAATTATATGATTATTAAAAAAAAAAAAATGTTCTTGCAAAGAGAACTTAAGCCCCAAAGGTGATCATTTCTCCAGGGCATTTTTGTTTCTACTTGATTCTCTTACTCTTTAAATGCAGGAAAATATATATCTAAAATATTTAGTATTTAAAAATTGTGTGATAGGAAATTTATAGACATTATATAAAGGCTTTAGTTTCAAATACTATGTTTGATCCTTACCTAGAATTTATCTTCTACATTTTTTCACCTGAAATATAATTATAAACAATTGATTAAAATAATATATTTAATAGAGAAGATTTTTTGGAGGACATAGCCTCACCTTTAATATTCAATTTATCCCATTCTTGAAATAATGACTGTGCTAAATTGCATTCTTTGAAGTAAAATTAGAAAACAGAAAGAATATCATATAAAAACAAAATGTGTACATGGAATTTGTTTTTATTTCATTGTTAGGCCCCTGGATTCTAGCTGTTTGGTTTGCATTTTTGCAGTAATGAGTAGCTGAATGCAATGAAGTTACTTTGATAGATACACTTTAATCAGATGTCATGTGCCGGGAGCCAGCGTGAGGAACTCTGCCCATGGCAAAGGTCATGAGGAAGGAGGCTCAGCATACTCAAAGGTGGGATCGAGCCTCAGGAGTCCCCCTGAAAATTCTCGAGCATCTACCCCCAAAACCAGAGTCTGCTTACTTTACTGCTTTGTGCTCTCACCTACACCTCTGACTTTACGGGGGGCTGTCCCCCACCACCTCTCTATGAAAAAGAGTTAACTTACAGCTCCAGTTAATAAAGTTCCTGGGTGTGACAAGAGTGTTTCAACCTACAAACTCCTTTGGAAGTCCTCTAGCCTGCCTGAATAGGTTCTTCTGGCCACACATGATTGTTCAGAGCCTCCCAACCGTGAGAGGCATGAGATGTTCTAAACTGTCTGAATACAGATTCTTTTGAGCAGTTAAAAGATTGATTAGAAATTGTATTGGTGAAGGGATTTTCACTTGTTGGGCCAATGTTTGCTGCTAACTTTCCATATCCCTTACCTACTGTGTCCCTGGCAGTGTATTGATTAATATAATTGGTGAATAGGAATGTGAGTAGTAGCTTTAATGTTTGTAACCTTGGACCCTTGAGTTAATTCTTTTTCTTGTTATAGCCCACCACACCTTTGCCCTATAGGAATGCAACTTTATCTAATGCTTTTGGAGGGTGGCGCCCGATTAATCACCTTTAGAGAAAAATAAGTTTTCTGAGGAAAGGGTCTTAAAATGTTAATAGGCCTCCAGGCCAGAAGATGATGTAAATCACCTAAATTTTGCATATGATAAGTTTGCAGGAAGAAAGCCTGGCTTACTGCTGACTCTACCCCTTCCCCCATTATCCTCTATGCACAACTTAAGGTACAAAAACTACTTTGGAAAATAAAGTGCGGGCCTTGTTCACCGAAACTTGGTCTCCCCATGTCATTCTTTCTCTCACCTTCTGGCTGAATTCCCATCTGGGCGGGGGCGGGGGGGGGGGAGGGGGCAGCGCTGGGAGGCTCATCAAGCCTACTAATTTTACCTGGGCTTCTAAGATCTGACCAGGGAGGCCTTAGTGTCTCCTCTCCTTCGGGAGAACGGGAGGACACCTGAGGCCTACGTAGGTGACGTAAATTCCTTGCTTTGGTATTTTATTAGCTTTCCACGTAAAGCAAGTTATTCAGCCTCTTTTCTCCACTAAATTTCCTCACTAAGCTATCCTTATTTCACCACTTTTTATATCCTTCAGATCAGATCAGATCAGATCAGTCACTCAGTTGTGTCCGACTCTTTGCAACCCCATGAATTGCAGCATGCCAGGCCTCCCTGTCCATCACCAACTCCCGGAGTTCACTGAGATTCACGTCCATTGAGTCAGTGATGCCATCCAGCCATTTCATCCTCTGTCGTCCCTGTCTCCTCTTGCCCCCAATCCCTCCCAGCATCAGAGTCTTTTCCAATGAGTCAACTCTTAGCATGAGGCGGCCCAAGTACTGGAGTTTCAGCTTTAGCATCACTCCTTCCAAAGAAATCCCAGGGCTGATCTCCTTCAGAATGGACTGGTTGGATCTCCTTGCAGTCCAAGGGACTCTCAAGAGTCTTCTCCAACACCACAGTTCAAAAGCACCAATTCTTCGGCGCTCAGCTTTCTACACAGTCCAACTCTCACATCCATACATGACAATAGGAAAAACCGTAGCCTTGACTAGACGAACCTTTGTTGGCAAAGTAATGTCTCTGCTTTTCAATATGCTATCTAGGTTGGTCATAACTTTCCTTCCAAGGAGTAAGCATCTTTTAATTTCATGGCTGCAGTCACCATCTGCAGTGATTTTGGAGCCCCCCAAAATAAAGTCTGACACTGTTTCCACTGTTTCCCCATCTATTTCCCATGAAGTAATGGGACCGGTTGCCATGATCTTCATTTTCTGAATGTTGAGCTTTAAGCCAACTGTTTCACTCTCCTCTTTCACTTTCATCAAGAGGCTTTTTAGTTCCTCTTCACTTTCTGCCATAAGGGTGGTGTCATCTGCATATCTGAGGTTATTGATATTTCTCTCGGCAATCTTGATTCCAGCTTGTGTTTATTCCAGTCCAGCGTTTCTCATGATGTACTCTGCATATAAGTTAAATAAACAGGTTGACAATATACAGTCTTGACGTACTCCTTTTCTTATTTGGAACCAGTCTGTTTTTCCATGTCCAGTTCTAACTGTTGCTTCCTGACCGGCATACAAATTTCTCAAGAGGCAGATCAGGTGGTCTGGTATTCCCATCTCTTTCAGAATTTTCCACAGTTTATTGTGATCCACACAGTCAAATACTTTATTAATGTTTAATTAACCAATTGTTTCCTGATCCTCGCCGACACCATCCCTGCTTCGAATTCTCTGGATCCACCGAGGCTGGACCCCAGCAGTCATGGATTTGAACTCACTTCAGTAATATAGGTCATACTGCCACAAAAAAAAAAAAAAGAAGAAGAAGAAGAAGAAGAAGAAGAAGAAGACTGAAATGATGTCTGGTTGAATTCCTATGGAGAGATCTTATTAAAGAGCAAATCCCAAATCACATCTTCCCAAAGGATGCAAAAGATAATTTGTGGGTATTAGAATCACCTGGGTTTTACTTAGGTTCTCAAAGGGTTATAGAGACCCACCAACTGTCACTGACACAGCCACAAGAAATTCTCACTAAGAGGCTGAAACAGATGTGTCTTAGAGGTGGGTAGAAAATATTTATCTTACTTTGGTATAATGACCTTCAAAAGATTGAAATCTACACCTTAAAGTGCACCACTTAACTTTCATTTTGGAAGGCATCAGACATTATGTATGATCAAATAATATAATACTTAAGTAAAGCTTATTTCCAAGATTTATAGCATTTTTGGAGAAAACAAGTTATTAAAAACTATCCAGCTGTTTATATTTCAAACTTACAACAGATATTATTAGATATTGTATACTTATACCACTATTGAAACAATGAATTTTTGCTCACTGAGATTATTTATATCATAGTTTTGTTTCTGCAATACTAACTAAAGTGAAAAATTCATCTTTCACACACATACACACACACACACAAAAACTTGTGCAGGAAAACTGAGTACAGAATCACCCAAACTTTAAATGATGATTCTTTTAGAGAATACAATGATATACCACCAATTTTCTCAAGAAAATTTCCATTAACTCTGGTAATATATTCAATACAATAGAGATAGACATATATATATATATATATATATATATATATATATATATATATATACACATAATATGTAACTAATGCTATAATAGTACATATTTAGATAAATTATCTATGTACAATAAAATTAATCTGACAACATTTTACTCAAGAAGTTTTCAGAAAAGAAGACTTCAGTTTGAAGAGACAGTGCATAAACAGGATTAAGACATTAAGAACTGCAGAGCCCTAAATTTCTGGTTTGATAAGACAAGGCTTTCTGTAACATTTTTCAAGGAGAAACTGAAACCCAGGAAGAAATAGAATGTTCATTTACTGGGATGCTTTTAGTTCAAGTCACCCAAAATAAGATATCTGAAACAAATTTACTTAAAAAAAAAAAAAAAAAAAACCTGGTCTTATAATTTTATAATAAAATAACTTTCTAAATAAATGGAGAATATATATATATATATATATATATAATAATTATATATATAATTATTCTTCCTTAGTCATAAGCATTGTTGCTAATTTAAAGATAATTCCCCTTTCTTTTAGCCTTTCTGTTACTCATTATTGCTCATAAGAAGACTGAAAATGCCAAGAGTATGATCAGGAATGACATTTTTCAATACCACAATTTCAAGTTTTGTATCCTCATTTGAGGTTACATTCATTTGAAGTTTCTGGTATCATGGGGCAACTGCTGCAAATTATGAGCAATCTTCCTTTCAGATAATAAGGTACCTTTCACCAATCTATATATTTGAAGAATCAATATGAACATGGATACAAAAGGCCAGAGATCCTAATAAAATCCAAATTCCCTACTTTGGTGCATTATCTTCTGCCAGAAATGCTGTAACACTGCTTAACTTATTCTTAAAATTTTACTCCTCCCTCCCAGTTCCTACCCCTTTCCAATTATATAATTTCTGTCCTTTCCAATCACATAATTAATTATCTTTACAACAGCAAGAATAATCTTTTTTTTTAAATTTAGAGCTGACCTTATTATTCACCTACACTAAAACCTATCAATTTTACAATTTACTAGAAAAAAAAATTCAAATATGTATTGTGACCTAAATTATCTGATTCTACTGATTTTATTTTCAAATTTTCAATGTATCCTGACATAAGGTAGTAAGACAAGAAAAATAATATCAGCCTGATTGTGGAATATATTGAAAATGAAGCTAGAGATACTTCAATTATTCTAAAAAGCAAAGTTTAGATTGCATGAATTAATAAAAAAAAAAGTTGTGATACTGCCATTTGCCTACCAGCTAATCCGAGAATCATGACACAGCGACCATTAAGGATAACAGTTAATGACTGTGTTAATGACCCAGGGAAGTATAGACCTAAGAAAGAAAAAGAGGGAGTGCTTAGGATGGCAAAGTATTAAAAAAAATTGCCAAATACTTCAATGTGGAACCTTGAATAATAAAATTAAAGGATGAAGAGATTGTTTATGATTTAAAATAGTTGTTTTTTGAAATGTAACTTTACAATTTAAGATACAGTATATAACCAGTGAGGCATTAGAGTTCAGCAGAAATAAAGAAGCTGATGTAACTTGGAAGTTTTTGTTTGGGATGATAGTTGATATGTTTGTCAAGGGAGACAACAGAGAGACTGACAATTGCAGACAAAATATTAAAAAGTGTAAATATAGAGATTACAGGACCAAAAAAAAAAAAAAAAAAAAGAGGTATGGTGGAGACAGGGTGAAAACAGAAACAATATTCTGTAGCTCAGTGTCTGAGGACAAAAAGTAGAATCTCAAAATAGAGGGTTGTCCACAGTGTAAAATGATGCAGGTTGATTGAGGAACATATTAG
This sequence comes from Bos indicus x Bos taurus, assembly GCF_003369695.1. Classification (NCBI taxonomy): domain Eukaryota; kingdom Metazoa; phylum Chordata; class Mammalia; order Artiodactyla; family Bovidae; genus Bos; species Bos indicus x Bos taurus. The sequence continues at coordinate 230,489 of NC_040094.1, forward strand.
AAAATTTTCTTACAACCTTTAACAAATAATTTTGAAATAAATGAAGAAAATATAGTATACCTATCAAGGTTGACATTGTCTTAAGTACCTGTAAGAATAATCACACCAAATGTGTCCCATACTTAAATATTAACTTGCCTGAATGTTTTTATAAAAGTCTCATAAGTACCTAAAACTTAATATGTTCATAATATCTCTTTGATCACTTCATTTTAATCATATATTTTAATATTTGAAAAATGTCATGGACAATGTTCTAACTATGAAAATATCACATAAGTCTTTCCTGTTCCTTCAATTCAGTTCAATTCAGTCACTCAGTCGTGTCCAACTCTTTGTGACCCCATGGACTGCAGCACACCAGACCTCCCTGTCCATTACCAACTCCCAGAGTTTACCCAAACTCATGTCCATTGAGTCGGTGATGCCATCCAACTATCTCATCCTCTGTCGTCCTCTTCGCCTCCTGCCTTCAATCTTTCCCAGTATCAGGGTCTTTCCCAATGAGTCAGCTCTTTGCATCAGGTTGCCAAAGTATTGGAGTTTCAGTTTCTCATCAGTCCTTCCAATGAACACCCAGGACTGATTTTCTGTAGGATCGACTAGCTGGATCTCCTTACAGTCCAAGGAACTTTCAAGAGTCTTCTCGAACACCACAGCTCTAAAACATCAATTCTTTGGTGCTCAGCTTTCTTCACAGTCTGACTCTCACATCCATACGTGACTACTGGAAAAACCATAGCCTTGACTAGACGAACCTTTGTTGGCAAAGTAATGTCTCTGCTTTTTAATATGCTGTCTAGGTTGGTCATAACTTTCCATCAAAGGAGTAAGCATCTTTTAATTTCATGGGTGCAGTCACCATCTGCAGTGATTTTGGAGCTCAAAAAATAAAGTCAGCCACAGTTTCTACTGTTTCCCAATCTATTTGCCATGAAGTGATGGGACCAGATGCCATGATCTTAGTTTTCTGAATGTTGAGCTTTAAGCCCGAGTTTTTCACTCTCTTCTTTCACTTTATCAAGAGGCTCTTTAGTTCTTCTTCACTTTCTGCCATAAGGGTGGTGTCATCTGCATATACGAGGTCATTGATATTTCTCCCAGCAATCTTTGTTCCAGCTTGTGCTTCCTCCATCCCAGCGTTTCTCATGATGTACTCTGTAAATAAGTTAAATAAGCAGGGTGAGAATATACAGCCTTGACATACTCCTTTTCCTATTTGGAACCAGTCTGTTGTTCCATGTCTAGTTCTAACTGTTTCTTTCTGACCTTCATACAGATTTCTCAAGTGGCTGATCAGGCGGTCTGGTATTTGAATCTCTTGAATAATTTTCCACACTTTGTTGTGACCCACACAGTAAAAGGCTTTGGCATAGTCAATAAAGCAGAACTAGATGTTTTTCTGGAACTCTCTTGCTTTTTCGATGATCCAGGGAATGTTGGCAATTTGATCTCTGGTTTCTGTCTTTACTAAAACCAGCTTGAACATCTGGAAGTACATGGTTCAGATACTGTTGAACTTTCCAGCTGCAGCACTGAAGTGGCGGCTACATGGCATGGAGCAGCTGGGAGTACATACCCCACATCCAAGGTTAGAGAAACTCCAGCAAGATTGTAGGAGGGGTGAGTTCATGCTTTGAATCAAACCCCATTCCCTCCAGAGACTCTCAGAGGGCTAAAACAAACCATGTGTGTACAAGGACCCAGAGACCCCACAGAGACTGAGACAGAACTGTGTATGAACGTCTCCTGTGAAGGTACAGGTCAGCAGTGGACTGCCACAGGGACAGGGAATCTTGGTGAAGCAGACTTGGGTATGCCATAAGCCCTCTAGAGGAGGTTGCCAGTAACCCTATCAGAGAGCTGCCAGATCTTATACAGGACTGGGAAAAAGACTCTTGGTGGGCACAAACAGAACCTTGTTCACCAGGACCCAGGAGAAAGGAGAAATGACCCAGCAAGTGACTGACCAAGACTTGCCTGTGGGTGTCCAGGAGTCTCCAGCAGAGGCTTGGGTCGGTGGTGTCCAGCTGCAGGGTTGGGGGCACTGAGTGTAGCAGTGTGTGCATGGGATCTCTTGAAGGAGGTCACCATTATATTCATTACCTGCACCACAGTTTGGCCCCAGATAAATAGCAGTGAGGGAACACAGCTCTACTCACCAACAGAACATTGGATTAAAGATTGACTGAGCATGGCCCCACCCATCAGAACAAGACCCAGTTTCCCCCTCAGTCATTCTATACCATCAGGAAGCTTCCATAAGCCTCTTATCCTTCTCCATCAGAGGGAAGACAGACTGAAAACCACAATCACAGAAAACTAACCAATTTAATCACATGGGCCACAGCCTAGGCTAACTTAATGAAACTATGAGCCGTGCCCTATAAGGCCATCAAAGATTGATGGGTCATAGTGGAGAGTTCTGACAAAATGTGGTCCACTGAAGAAGGGAATGACAGACTGCTTTAGTATTCTTGCCTTGAGAACCCCATGAACAGTATGAAAAGGCAAAAGATAGGACACTGAAAGATGAACTCCTCAAGGTGGTAGGTGACCAATATGCTACTGGAGATCAGTGGAGAAATAACTCCAGAAAGAATGAAGAGACTGGAGCCAAAGCAAAAACAATATCCAGTTGTGAATTTGACTGGTGAAGGAAGCAAAGCCTCATGCTGTAAAGAGCAATATTGCATAGGAACCTGGAATGTTAGGTCCATTAATCAAGGCAAGTTGGAAGTGGTCAAACAGGAGATGGCAAGAGTGAATGTCAACATTTTAGGAATGAGTGAAGTAAAATGGACTGAAATGGGGGAATTTAACTCAGATGACCATTATATCTACTACTGTGGGCAAGAATGCATTAGAAAAAATGGAGTAGCCATCATCGTCAACAAAAGAGTCTGAAATGCAGTACTTGGATGCGATCTCAAAAACGACAGAATGGTCTCTGTTCATTTCTAAGGCTAACCATTCAAAATCAAGGTAATCCAAGTCTGTGCATTCTATGAAGACCTACAAGAGCTTTTATAACTAACACCTCCAAAATATGTCCTTTTCATTATATGGGACTGGAATGCAAAAGTAGGAAGTGAAGAAACACCTGGAGTAACAGGCAAATTTGGCCCTGGAGTACAAAATGAAGCAGGGCAAAGGCTAATAGAGTTTTGCCAAGAGAACACACTGGTCATAGCAAACTCCCTCTTCCAACAACACAAGACTCTACACATGGACATCACCAGATGGCCAACACCAAAATTAGATTGATTATATTCTTTGCAGCCAAAGATGGAGAAGCTCTATACAGTCTGTAAAAACAAGACCAGGAGCTGACTCTGGCTCAGATCATGAAATCCTTATTGCCAAATTCAGACTTAAATTGAAGAAAGTATGAAATACCACTAGACCATTCAGGTATGATCTAAATCAAATCCCTTTCCTGTTCCTAATGTAACACAAATTATGTCACAGATATTATCTTTTTTTTCTTCTTCCAATTGTCAAATTTACCTCTTCTCTCTATTTTCAATTTTTCTACTTTTGCTCATTATCCTCTGCCAGAAATCCCATAACACTGCCTAGCTCATTGTTAAAATTTTACAGCCTTCTTCGATTTTCTACTCCGTTCCCACATATATTTTCTATCTCCTTCCAACATGTAATTTCTAGTCCTTTCCAATCATATAATTCATTATCTTTGTAACTGCAAGATTAATCTTTTTTTTTTTTAATAAATGTATAGCTGACCTTGTTAGCCACTTACCCCAAATTCTATCAGTGTTTTACAATTTACTTAGAAAAAAATCCAAATATTTATTGGGACCTACATTATCTGATTTTACTAATACTATTATTCAGTCATTCTGGGCTTAAAGGAAACACTAGCCTCTATTAAGTTCCCATGAAACAAAAAAAGGAAAACACACACACAAAAAAGGTTTTCTATCTTTTTTCCATCTATTTTCTATCTATTTTCTATCTCAGGACAGCATCTTTAGGAAATACACTCTTTCTTATAATCCTGAATGTATTTCCTAAAGGTTCCTGGAATCCTGGAATATTCTTCCTGTGATTTATTCAGTACTTGATTACTTCACATTCTTTAGGTTTTAGTTGAAATTTCACCTTCAGAAAGGACGTCTCTTAACAACATCTAAGAAGTAACTCTCCTAGGTTATCTTGATACATCATTTTTGTGTAATTTACTTATGGTACTTACAATAATCTACAGTTATCTTGTTTATGTGTTTTATTCTAGCCCTTTGTTTATTTCTAATTATTGAAATAGTAGGTTCAGAGGTAAGGGGCAAATAAAGTAACTGAAACTTTAATATCTCTTGGAACAAGTAGGAAACATATAAGATTATATTGTTGTTGTTCAGTCACTAAGTTGTGTCCAGTTCTTTGTGACCTCATGAACTGCAGCATGCCAGACTTCCCTCTCCTTCACTATCTCTCAGAATTTGCTTAAACTCACGTCCATGGAGTCAGTGATGCCATCCAACCATCTCATCCTCTGTCACACCTTCTTCCTCCTTCCCTCAATCTTTCTAGCATCAGGTTATTTACCAATGAGTCAGCTGTTTGCATCAGGTGGCCAAAGTATTGGAGCTTCGTCATCAGCCCTTCCAATAAATATTCAGAGTTGATTTCTTTTAAGATTGACTGGTTTGATCTCCTTTCTGTCCAAGGAACTCTTACAAGTCTTCTCCAGCACCACAGTTTGAAAGTGTCAATTCTTGGATGCTCAGCCGTCTAGAATGACTCAAACTAATTAAGAGGAAGAATGATTTGGAGTCAGAAACTATGAATATCAAATACTCAAAACTGCGTGGTGTTATTACTGCCTTATTTCTTCAATTATTTTTATATCACTGCTTCATTTGTTATTTCATTGCAGAATATTTTTTAATCTTCTCTAGGAGAAAAGATGTCAATAACTCTGGTCTTTTACTGGTCAGGCATTTATGATACACATGTTTTTAAAAAATAACTTTACTGGGTTATGATTGACATAAAAGAGCAGTACATGGTTAATGTATACAATTTGATGAATTTGAATATAAGTATATATTAGTGATAGAGTTACCAAAAACATAGGCTGTAAACATATCCACCATTCCCCAAAGTATCATCCTGTCCATTTTATTATTATTATTATTATTTTATACATATTCATAGTTAACTTTTTGTTAAAGGGTAGATCTTATATTAAATGATGAAATAGTGTTATTCTCTGAATCTAAATGCTTGCCGTTTCATATAAGAAACTGTGATAGAGTAGTTAAGGCAATAGACCATTACTGAGATCAATTAAAATTGAGAAGGGACTATAATTGGCTTAGTTAGTAACAGGAAGCCATCCTTCAAAAGCAGATATTTCTAGGAAAATATTATAATTCCATGCTGATTCTTTGGCAACTATATGCAATGTAATTTTCAGAGAAACCTTATGAAAATAAAATGTTTAGCATTATTACAGTAATAAAAATTATCAGAACCAATACAATATTGTAAAGTAAAAAAAAAAAAAAATGATCAGAAGTGTAAAAATGACAGAATTCACAATTTCAGTCTACATTGAATAAATGTTAATATATCTACCTAAAGAAACTAAAGACCTATATATAGAAAACTATAAAACACTGGTGAAAGAAATCAAAGAGGACACTAATAGATGGAGAAATATACCATGTTCATGGATTGGAAGAATCAATATAGTGAAAATGAGTATACTACCCAAAGCAATTTATAGATTCAATGCAATCCCTATCAAGCTACCAACAGTATTCTTCACAGAGTTAGAACAAATAATTTCACAATTTGTATGGAAATACAAAAAACGTCGAATAGCCAAAGCGATCTTGAGAAAGAAGAATGGAACTGGAGGAATCAACCTACCTGACTTCAGGCTCTACTACAAAGCCACAGTTATCAAGACAGTATGGTACTGGCACGAAGACAGAAATATAGATCAATGGAACAAAATAGAGAGCCCAGAGATAAATCCACGCACATATGGACACCTTATCTTTGACAAAGGAGGCAAGAATATACAATGGATTAAAGACAATCTCTTTAACAAGTGGTGCTGGGAAATCTGGTCAACCACTTGTAAAAGAATGAAACTAGACCACTTTCTAACACCATACACAAAAATAAACTCAAAATGGATTAAAGATCTAAACATAAGATCAGAAACTATAAAACTCCTAGAGGAGAACATAGGCAAAACACTCTCCGACATACATCACAGCAGGATCCTCTATGACCCACCTCCCAGAATAGTGGAAATAAAAGCAAAAATAAACAAATGGGACCTAATTAACCTGAAAAGCTTCTGCACATCAAAGAAAACTATCAGCAAGGTGAAAAGACAGCCTTCAGAATGGGAGAAAATAATAGCAAATGAAGCAACTGACAAACAACTAATCTCAAAAATATACAAGCAACTCCTACAGCTCAATTCCAGAAAAATAAATGACCCAATCAAAAAATGGGCCAAAGAACTAAATAGACATTTCTCCAAAGAAGACATACAGATGGCTAACAAACACATGAAAAGATGCTCAACATCACTCTTTATCAGAGAAATGCAAATCAAGACCATTATGAGATACCATTTCACACCAGTCAGAATGGCTGCGATCCAACAGTCTACAAATAATAATTGTTGGAGAGGGTGTGGAGAAAAGGGAACCCTCTTACACTGTTGGTGGGAATGCAAACTAGTACAGCCACTATGGAGAACAGTGTGGAGATTCCTTAAAAAACTGGAAATAGAACTGCCTTATGATCCAGCAATCCCACTGCTGGGCATACACACTGAGGAAACCAGAAGGGAAAGAGACACGTTTACCCCAGTGTTCATCGCAGCACTGTTTCTAATAGCCAGGACATGGAAGCAACCTAGATGTCCATCAGCAGATGAATGGATAAGAAAGCTGTGGTACATATACACAATGGAGTATTACTCAGCCATTAAAAAGAATTCATTTGAATCAGTTCTAATGAGGTGGATGAAACTGGAGCCTATTATACAGAGTGAAGTAAGCCAGAAGGAAAAACACCAATACAGTATACTAACGCATATATATAGAATTTAGAAAGATGATAACAATAACCCTGTGTACGAGACAGCAAAAGAGACACTGATGTATGGAACAGTCTTATGGACTCTGTGGGAGAGGGAGAGGGTGGGAAGATTTGGGAGAATGGCATTGAAACATGTAAAATATCATGTATGAAATGAGATGCCAGTCCAGGTTTGATACACGATACTTGATGCATGGGGCCAGTACACTGGGACGACCCAGAGGGATGGTATGGGGAGGGAGGAGGGAGGAGGGTACAGGATGGGGAGCACATGTATACCTGTGATGGATTCATTTTGATATTTGGCAAAACTAATACAATTATGTAAAGTTTAAAAATAAAATAAAATTAAAAAATAAATAAATGTTAATACAAGGATGGGATAAAAAAAAGAGAGCAGAATAGTGATTGGATCAGTGGTACAGTGGTGAAGAATCCACCTGGCTTGATCTGTGGGTCAGGAAGATCCTCTGGAGGAGGACATAGCAACCTACTCTAGTAATCTTGCCTGGAAAATTGCAGGGACAGAGGAGCCTGACAGTCTACAGTTCATGGGGTCACAAAAAAAGAGTTGGACATGATTTAGCAACTAAACAATATTTTAAAATGACTAGATCATGCTTTATTGAGAAGAAGCAAATAGTTTCAAATTAGAGATCACAAAGAACATTGAATTATTTGGAAGCATGCAGTTACTCAGGAGTTTTTCACACTCAGTGAAGAAGATATCAATATGATGCCATGATATGAATCATGGCTTTAAATATTTTCAAACTAATAAGATATCCATAACAATAAAATTAAATGCATTAGATCTTCAAAATATTCATAATGTTGGATAATTTATTTAATTTGCCACACTTGAATATTCTCTTTAATAGACGATTTCAAATTTGATTTATTAGACCTAGAAACATGAGTTCAATAAATTCTTCGAGGAAATCTCATTCAAGGGATGCTTTTGCCATCTATTGACAGTCCTAGAAAATAATTCCTTTATTTCTAACCAAGTCTCTTTTTCTTCCATATAGATGACTTTCCAAACTCATACATGGCTAATGGAAATTTCACTGGAGTCACTGAATTTATTCTCACAGGAGTCTCAGAATATCCAGACCTCCAGATCCCACTCTTCTTTGTCTTCCTGGTCATCTATGGACTGACCGTGACAGGGAACCTAAGCATCATCACCTTCACCAGTGTGGACTCCCAACTTCAGATCTCCATGTATTTCTTCCTCAGGCAATTGGCTATCGTCAGTCTTGGCAATTCAACTGTCATTGCCCCTAAAATGCTGATCAAAATTTTAGTAAAAAAGCATACCACCTCCTTCTAGGAATGTGCCACCTAACTAGGAGGGTTCTTGGTTTTCATTGTAGCTGAAATTTTCATGTTAGCTGTGATGGCCTATGACCACTATGCAGCCATTTGTAACCCCCTGATCTACAAGATGGTTGTATCTCGGTGGACCTGGCTTCTTTTCATTTCCCTCACATACTTTTACAGCTTTTTCACAGCGGTTGCAGTTTCATGTTGTGTATTTTCTGTGTCTTATTTTTCTTCCCAAGTAATCAATCATTTTAATGTGATACTGCCCCCCTGTTAACATTGTCTTGCTCTGATACTTAATTACCAGAGACAGTAGTATTCATATCTGCATCTACAAACTTGATGCTTTCCATAACTGTAGTTGTATCTTATTTCAACATCATGTTGTCCATTCTAAGGATACATTCATCAGAAGGAAGGAAAAGAGCCTTTTCCACATGTGCTTCACATATGACAGCTGTGTTAGTCTTCTATGGAACTCTGCTTTTCATGTATTTACAGCCTCGAAATAACCATTCACTGGATACCGATAAAATGGCCTCCGTATTTTATACACTGGTGATCCCCATGCTGAGTCCCATGATCTACAGCCTGAGGAACAAGGACTTGAAGGCTGCCTTGAGGAAATTTCTGACAAATTAGTGACGCAATGTTAAAGCTCTATAGGTCACTGAAGAGATGGTGAAGACAGGCTGCCATTGTGTGGCATATAGTATGAACAACATTAGAAGCTAAATGAATGGGTTATTTTCCCATTGTACAATTTTTGTTTTGAGAAAAAGTCCTAGTCCACATCTTTCAAACAAAAATCTTTAATACAAGCCCTTTTTTCTAATCTAAAAAGTGAAAAAATTGAGACAACAGCCACAGAAATTTTGGGAACAAATTGGAAAAACAGATAGTGAAAGTCAGATCCATATTATCTCCACAAAATCTGTGCAATTCACTGGTCTCAAGGCACGTAGGTGTGAAGATTTTAGTATCCCAGGAAAGATTTTGTGTGTGTGTGTGTGCACGTGTGCACGCATGTGCTTAGTCATGTATGACACTTTGAGACCCCATGGATTGTAGCCCACTCCTCTGTCTGTTGAATTTTCCAGGCAAGAATATTCAAATGGGTTGCCATTTCTTCCTCCAGAAGATCTTCCTGACCCAGGGATAAAACCCACGTCTCCTGTGTCTCCTGCAGATGGATTCTTTACCACTGAGCCACCCAGAAATCCCAGACAAGGCTAAAAGTATAAAGAAATATTTATGTAACCATCTGTGAGACAGAGTTTGTAGTTTGACACAAACTTTGTTATTTTTTTCTAAAAGGAAAAGAATAAATATAATCAACTCTCGTAAGATTATAACAATATTTAGAAATGTTCACAGTATGATGTCCCCGTGTCCAACATAGACTCCATTTCCCCTGAACATCAATGTTTTCAAGAAAATTAGTGTAATCCTTGAAGTGACAACAGAAAGTGATTCTGTGTCCTTCTGCTTTCTTCTCAGTCTTCAGTGCTAGTATGTGTACCTAAGGTTGGGATTTTTTCAGTGTTATGTCCTCTCCTACCCACTTCATCTACTTCATCCCAATCTGTTTTGTACACATGAAACTCTTTGCTGGAAGAGAGTGTTCTGCCCTCTTCTGTGGTATCAAAACTCTTATTTGTAAAACTGCAAGTTCATGGGTCAAAGTGCTAAACAGAAAAATAAAATATAAAACTTCTCAAATAAAATTTGAAAAAGTAATTTTATCTATCACACACAAAACATTATAAAGGTCAATGAAAAGAAATATCTCAATTGAAATGAACAAAATTTAGACATTTTAGATGGAGATATATGAATGAACAACAAGTGTATAGAAAAGTGTTCAGTATTATTAATCATCAAGTAAATGAAAATCAAATGCACAAGGAGATTATTTTTATCCCAGTTTCAATTAATACTTTTTTTTACTTCAAATATTGGCAAGTATGTATGTAAAGTATGAATTCTCATGAATGGTTTTAGGTAATGAAAATGCAAGAGTTAGTTTAGAACTCTGCAGTTTGTTATAAAGTTAAATATATAATTATTTGTGTTCCAACAATTTCCATCATATACCTATTACTAGGGAAATTAATATATCTATGCACATGCATGCTAAGTCACTTTGGTTGCACCCGACTCTTTTTGACACTATGGACTCCTCTGTCCATGGAATTCACCAGGGAAGAATACTGGAGTAGGTTGCCATGCCCTCATCCAGAGGATCTTCCAAATCAGGGATGGAAACTGCATCTCATCTCTAATGTCTCATTCATTGGCAGGCAGATTCTTTACCCTTGAGAAGCCCCACATATATGCACACATACAGTTATATAGGAGTGTTTATACTAGATTTATTCAGTTCAGTTCAGTCGCTCAGTCATGTCCAACTCTTTGCAACCCCATGAACTGCAGCACGCCAGGCTTCCCTGTCCATCACCAACTCCCAGAATCCACCCAAACCCATGTCATTGAGTTGGTAATGCTATCCAACCATCTTATCCTCTGTTGTCCCTTTCTCCTCCTGCCCTCAAACTTTCCCAGCATCAGGGTCTTTTCAAATGAGTCAGCTCTTTGCATCAGGTGGCCAAAGTACTGGAGTTTCAGCTTCAACATCAGTCTTACCAATAAACACCCAGGACTGATCCTTTAGGATGGAGTGCTTGGATCTCCTTGCAGTACAAGAGACTCTCAAGAGTTTCTCCAACCCTACAGTTCAAAAGCATCAATTTTTCTGTGGTCAATTTTCTTAATAGTCAAACTCTCACATCAATACATGACCACTGGAAAAACCATACCCTTTACTAGACAGAACTTTGTTAACAAAGTAATGTCTCTGCTTTTCAATATGTTATCTAGGTCGGTCATAACTTTCCTGCCAAGGAGTAAGCATCTTTTAATTTCATGGCTGCAATCACCATTGCAGTGATTTTCGAGCCCCCCAAAATAAACCCTGACACTGTTTCCACTGTTTCCCCATCTATTTCCCATTAAGTGATGGGACCAGATGCCATGATGTTAGTTTTCTGAATGTTGAGCTTTAAGCCAACTTTTTCACTCTCCTCTTTCACTTTCATCAAGAGGTTATTTAGTTCTTAGCTTTCTGCCATAATGGCAGTGTCATCTGCATATCTGAGGTTATTGATATTTCTCCCAGCAATCTTGATTGCAGCTTGTGCTTCTTCCAGCCCAGCGTTTGTCATGATGTACTCTGCATAGAAGTTAAATAAGCAGGGTGACAATATACAGCCTTGATGTACTCCTTTTCCTATTTGGAATCAGTCTGTTGTTCCATGTCCTGTTCTAACTGTTGTTTCCTGACCTGCATACACATTTCTCAAGAGGTAGGTCAGGTGGTCTGATAATCTCATCTCTTGAAGAATATTCCACAGTTGATTGTGATCCACACAGTAAAGGCTTTGGCATAATCAATAAAGCAGAAATAGATGTTTTTCTGGAACTTTCTTGGTTTTTCATGATCTAGCAGATCTTGGCAACTTGATCTCTGGTTCCTCTGCCTTTTCTAAAACCAGCTTGAACATCTGGAAGTTCACACTTCATGTATTGCTGAAGCCTGGCTTGAAGAATTTTGAGCATTACTTTACTAGTGTGTGAGATGAGTGCAATTCTGCAGTAGTTTGAGCATCCTTTGGCATTGCCGTTCCTTGGGATTGGAATGAAAATTGACCTTTTCCAGTCCTGTGGCCAGTGCTGAGTTTTCCAAATTTGCTGGCATATTGAGTGCAACACTTTAACAGCATCATCTTTCAGGATTTGAAATAGTTCTATCAGAATCCCATCACCTCCACTAGCTTTGTTCATAGAATGCTTCCTATGGCCCACTTGACTTCACATTCCAGGATGAAAGGTTTTAAAGTAACACAAAACTTGTATTTATTTGTTCAATTATCCTACTTGTATATTTGGAGTTTCTAAAAGTGCTAGCTCCTACAAGGTTTGGGGGAGGTGGAAAATAACTATCTGTTTTTTTTTTTTTTTTTCAAAAAAATGAAATTTAGATTATTTAAAAAATAATTAATAGGTAAATGAATTGTTAGACATAACACATGAGAAGTAATGAAACACCTCTAGGAAGAATTGAAACTTCACCTGACATCTGATGGATACATAGAATGATAAAGCCAACTAGATTGCAAAGACAGAAGGAAGAGTTTCTGCTTCAACTATGTACAAAATTCATGATCATATCTGAAAAACTGATAGTATGCATAATGGCTTAACACTGGAAATTACATAAAAAATGTCACAAAAAGTGAGACAAGTCTGAAAAGAAGGGGTTGCTTTTCAAAGTTAAGTTAGCCAACCCTTTGGAATATATCCTATGTAAAGAGGAAATAGTAAGCTATGATTTGCATGTTAAAAAGTACACTCTATTACAATGAACAGAGAAAGGCTGGCTAAGATAAATGTGTGGACAATAATACAGAAAGTTGTGATAGAGGCCTAAATTACAAGTAGACAGGTTTGAAAAAAAAATAGGTTAAATAATTAGTGTGTTCAATATCTAATTTTTATCAGTGGAGTTTAGAAAGATATAAGAAATGTATTTTCTTGACTTTGTGCCTGCGTAACTGGCTGTAATAAGACACCACTCACTGAGTTAGAAAATGCATGCTTCAAAGCAGATGAAAAATATAGGAAGGCTTCTGCACAACAAGGGAAACTATAAGCAAGGTGAAAAGAGCCTTCAGAATGGGAGAAAATAATAGCAAATAAAGCAACTGACAAAGAACTAATCTCAAAAATATACAAGTAACTCCTGAAGCTCAATTCCAGAAAAATAAATGACCCAATCAAAAAATGGGCCAAAGAACTAAATAGACATTTCTCCAAAGAAGACATACACACGGCTAACAAACACATGAAAAGATGCTCAACATCACTCATTATTAGAGAAATGCAAATCAAAACCACAATGAGATACCATTTCACGCCAGTCAGAATGGCTGCGATCCAAAAGTCTACAAGCAATAAATGCTGGAGAGGGTGTGGAGAAAAGGGAACCCTCTTATACTGTTGGTGGGAATGCAAACTAGTACAGCCACTATGGAGAACAGTGTGGTGATTCCTTAAAAAAACTGGAAATAGAACTGCCTAATGACCCAGCAATCCCACTGCTGGGCATACACACTAAGGAAACCAGAATTGAAAGAGACATGTATACCCCAGTGTTCATCACAGCACTGTTTATAACAGCCAGGACATGGAAGCAACCTAGATGTCCATCAGCAGATGAATGGATGAGAAAGCTCTGGTACATATACACAATGGAGTATTACTCAGCCATTAAAAAGAATACATTTGAATAAGTTCTACTGAGGTGGATGAAACTGGAGCTTATCATACAGCATGAAGTAAGCCAGAAACAAAAACACCAATACAGTATAGTAACACATATATATGGAATTTAGAAAGATGGTAACGATAACCACAGAAGAACTGTACAAAAAGTATCTTCAAGACTAAGATAATCACGATGGTATGATAACTCACCTAGAGCCAGACAGCCTGGAATGTGAAGTCAAGTGGGCCTTAGAAAGTATCACTATGAACAAAGCTAGTGGAGGTGATGGAATTCCAGTGGAGCTATTCCAAATCCTGAAAGATGATCCTGTGAAAGTGCTGCACTCAATATGCCAGCAAATTTGGAAAACTCAGCAGTGGCCACAGGACTGGAAAAGGTCAGTTTTCATTCCAATATCAAATAAAGGCAATGCCAAAGAATGCTCAAACTACCGAACAATTGCACTCATCTCACACACTAGTAAAGTAATGCTCAAAACTCTCCAAGCCAGGCTTCAGCAATATGTGAAGTGTGAACTTCCAGAAGTTCAAGCTGGTTTTAGAAAAGGCAGAGGAACCAGAGATCAAATTGTCAACATCCACTGGATCATGGAAAAAGCAAGAGAGTTCCAGAAAAAACAAACAAACAAAAAAACAAAAAAGCATCTATTTCTGCTTTATTGACTATGACAAAGCCTTCGACTGTGTGGATCACAATAAACTGTGGAAAATCCTGAAAGAGATGCGAATACCAGAGCACCTGACCTGCCTTTTGAGAAACTTATATGCAGTTCAGGAAGGAACAGTTAAAACTGGATATGGAACAACAGACTGTTTCCAAATAGGAAAAGGAGTACGTCATGGCTGTATATTGTCACCTTGCTTATTTAACTTCTATGCAAAGTACATCATGACAAACGCTGGGCTGGAAGAAGCACAAGCTGGAATCAAGATTGCCAGCAGAAATATCGATAACCTGAGACATGAAGATGACACAACCCTTATGGCAGAAATTGAAGGAGAACTAAAAAGCCTCTTGATGAAAGTGAAAGTGGAGAGTGAAACAGTTGGCTTAAAGCTCAACATTCAGAAAACTAGATCATGGCATCTGGTCCCATCACTTCATGGGAAATAGATGGGAAAACAGTGGAAACAGTGTCAGACTTTATTTTTGGGGGGCTCCAAAATCACTGCAGATGGTGATTGTAGCCATGAAATTAAAAGATGCTTACTCCTTAGAAGGAAAGTTATGACTAACCTAGATAGCATATTCAAAAGCAGAGACATTACTTTGCCAACAAAGGTCCATCTAATCAAGCCTATGGTTTTTCCAGTGGTCATGTATGAATGTGAGAGTTGGACTGTGAAGAAAGCTGAGCGCCAAAGAATTGATGCTTTTGAACTGTAGTGTTGGAGAAGACTCTTGAGAGTCCCTTGGACTGCAAGGAGATCCAACCAGTCCATTCTGAAGGAGATAAGCCCTGTGGTTTCTTTGGAAGGAATGATGCTAAAGCTGAAACTCCATTACTTTGTCCACCTTATGTGAAGAGTTAACTCACTGGAAAAGACTCTGATGCTGGGAGGGACTGGGGGTAGGAGGAGAAGGGGACGACAGAGGATGAGATGGCTGGATGGCACCACTGATCGATGGATGTGAGTCTGAGTGAGCTCCGGGAGCTGGTGATGGACAGAGATGCCTGGTGTGCTGTGATTCATGGGGTCGCAAAGAGTCGGACACGACTGAGCGACTGAACTGATCTGAACTGAACGATAACCCTGTATGTGAGACAGCAAAGAGACACAGATATATAGAACAGTCTTTTGGACTCTGTGGGAGAGGGAGAGGGTGGGATGATTTGGAGGAATGGCATGGAAACATATATAATATCATTTAAGAAATGAATCACCAGTCCAGTTTTGATACAGGATCCTTGGGACTGGTGCACTGGGACAACCCGGAGGGATGGTATGGGAAGGGAGGTGGTATGGAGGTTCAGGATGGGGAACACGTGTACACCTGTGGTGGATTCATGTTGATGTGTGGCAGAACCAATACAATATTCTAAAGTAATTAGCCTCCAAATAAAATAGGTAAATTTAAATTGCAAAAATAAAAATAAAAATATAGGATAGTTTTTGAATTTCTGAAATCTCTTTTGAGCATGTTATATTTAGTTACTTTGGGAATATGTAAGTGAATTTTTCTGGGAATCTCTTGAGTATATACCTGGAGATCAGAGGAGAAATCTGGCCTAGAAATTTAGACTTTTGCAACACAAAAGTGAGAACCATCCCCAGAACATTTGATGGGAGCTCCAAAAGAGTGTGCAAAAAATGACACAAGATGGCTTAGGAACGAAATGTAAAGTAATGCTTTAATTAAAACATAAACACAGGGAGTGGAACCACCAAGAAGTGTGAATGTGGACAGAATGTTGATTCTGATGACTTGCAAACCAAACCAAAACAAAATAAAACAATGGTTTTCATGAAAATTAATGTCAATGATATCAGGGGCTACATAGACAACATAAAAGAAGTCTCCATTGCCTATGGGAATAAGGAGATTGTTGGTGAATGTGGAATGAGTAATTGTATTACAATTATGGTGAGAACAAATTCAGAATACAAGTTGATATATAATTGCTAAAGATGAAGCAAATAACTTTCCAGGATATTTAGTACTGAAAGAATGAAGAGGAGAGGGGTTGATGGATGGAGGAAAAGGAAAATAAGTCACAGGTCATTGGTAATGATTTCAACATGCATCTTGTTTTTAAACTGAGGGGGAAGATCGAATAAATTAGTAGAGGATGAATATATGGGATGAACAAAACAGCTTGGGAACCAAAATATAAGTTTGTATATTAGAAAGAGAAATTTGTATGTTGTGAATAGTCATTGTGGCAATTGATCACAGAGTCTAAGCTGTTTAGGGTTCAGTCAGTTCAGTTCAGTCACTCAGTTTTGTCCAATTCTTTGTGATCCCATGAATCGCAGCATGCCAGGCCTCCCTGTCCATCACCATCTCCCGGAGTTCACTCGAACTCACGTCTACTGAGTCGGTGATGCCATCCAGCCATCTCATCCTCTGTCGTCCCCTTTTCCTCCTGCCTCCAATCCCTCCCAGCATCAGAGTCTTTCCAATGAGTCAACTCTTCACGTGAGGTGGTCAAAGTACTGGAGTTTCAGCTATAGCATCATTCCTTCCAAAGAATATCCAGGGATGATCTCCTCTAGAATTGACTGGTTGGATCTCCTTGCAGTCCAAGGGACTCTCAAGAATGTTCTCCAACACTGCAGTTCCAAAGCATCAATTCTTCGGCGCTCAGCTTTCTTCACAGTCCAACTCTTACATCCATACATGACCACAGGAAAAATCATAGCCTTGACTAGACAGACCTTTGTTGGCAAAGTAATGTCTCTGCTTTTCAATATGCTATCTAGGTTGGTCATAACTTTTCTTCCAACAGTAAGCGTCTTTTAATTTCATGGCTGGAGTCACCATCTGCTGTGATTTTGGAGCCCAAAAAGATAAAGTCTGACACTGTTTCCCCCACTATTTCCAATGTAGTCATAGGACCAGATGCCATGATCTTCGTTTTCTGGATGTTGAGTTTTAAGCCAACTATTTCACTCTCCTCTTTCACTTTCATCAAGAGGCTCTTTAGTTCCTCTTCACTTTCTGCCATAAGGGTGGTGTCATCTGCATATCTAAGGTTATTGATATTTCTGCTGGCAATCTTGATTCCAGCTTGTGCTTCTTCTAGCCCAGCATTTGTCATGATGTACTCTGCATAGAAGTTAAATAAGCAGAGTGACAATATACAGCCTTGATGTACTCCTTTTCCTATGTTAAGTAAAGGAGGTGGCAGTACATAAAGGATACTTAGGGTAAAGTGATTGGGTGGATACATAAAAGGTTGTAGTGTCATAATTGATGTGAAAGCAAAGTTCAGAAAGTTGTGGTCATAAGACAAGTTTTTTTATTTTGGATAGCTACTCTTTTATCAATTGTTACCTAAAACAAGCTTCAAAATGGATTCTCGGGAGTAGAACGCTCAAGTGGATAAACAGTGGGGTTGCAGATTCCAAGATCAAGAACCTAAGAAGCCAAGGTACGAAATAAGTGGTGTTCATGACACTGATGGCAAATTTGTGGACGATAAACATGATGGCATCAATACCAGAGCCTTCATTGGATAAAAGGGAGCGACCTGGATCCATATGTGATGACAGTGAATATGGGGATAAACCTCTAAGCGTCAGGGAGTGTACTTAAATGCAAGACACAGCAATGACAGAAAAGAATGCTCCAACATAAACAATGCCTTATTTCACCTGCCAGATTTAACATATATGGAGAGTTTCAAATGGAATAGCTTGAAGAAACCTGGAAAGAAATGCATTTTCAAGGATGATCCAAGTTTCAGTTTAAAGACAGGAAACTAAAATGACTGAAGATATTGGTGAGTTTGGTAACGTCAGAGCAAGAGCTACACAGACTCCAACACATCAGAAAACTATAAGTACTAGAAAAATTAAGAGCCAAGAAAGGTAATGATCTGAGATCACAGTCAATAAGGCAATGGAAAAAAGACCTCAAAATATTGAAAAAAGAATAACCTACAATCATGGGTATAATGGGATTGCACCATCTTTTCTTTTGAGAACAAGCCTAAATATGAATACTATTAATACTAATGGAATGAAAAACCATGTGTCTGTGCTCAGTCGTGTCTGACTCATGGACTGTAGCCAGCCAGGCTCCTCTGTCCATGGGCTTTCCAGGCAAGAATACTAGAGTGGTTTGCCATTTCCTCCTCCATGGAATCTTCCTACCCAGGGATCCAACCCTTGTCTCCCACATCTCCTGTATTGGTAGGAAGATTCTTTGTTACTGCACTGCCACATGAGAAGCCCATTTTAAGAGCTAAAATTTACTCATTTCCACATACTGCAGGAAAGGTATTATTTCAAGCACTTAAGGTGGACAGACTTAGATATCGCCTTTCAAAAATTTTCTGATTAATGGCGAAATTCTTACCTCTACAAAAAGAATTCATTTCTATAAACTATGAATTGAGATCATGGAGTCCAGAACTAGTTCATGAGCTATTTTGCTTCATCCCACGCTAATCATGAAACAGGAAGGGGGTTTAAGCTCTCACTCTCAGCTCCCAAATCTGAAAATGAAGAGGATAGCTTATCACCAGTCGATAGGGTTGATGGAAAGATGACCTGAGATGAAGTAGTAAAAAAAAAAAAAAATTAAAAATCAAACATATCTGCTCAAATGAAGATCATCACAAGCTGTTTCTTTTAATAAGCCAGAAAACAGTTTTTACTTCTACAAAATTATCTTGATTTTTTTCTTCTCCTGTTTAACATTTAAATGTTAGGAGCCATTTGATAAATATGTTTTCTGAATCATTTAAATATATTTTTAATCATTCCATTCATTTTTCAGAAAAAAGCAGGACTATGTTTCTAAGGGCTTTTCTCCCTTTAATTCCCAAATATTACATAGTAATTGAACAAAAACTAGATATCATAGTAAGAGAATAAAATAAAATAAAAATCATCCTGAACAGTTGGTATAGAGATGGTCAGAATATAAGATTACCTTTCATATTACCCCTTCTGAAATTATTCTTTTCTATATGTTTTATTAAATCTATTGATTCACCTAGTAAGTCATTATATATACAAAAACAACAATTTCCAGAGTTCCTAAATATTTCCAACATATTCAACTTAGGGATCCAAGATTCTGAACATGCCATCACCAAAAAAAATTGCAAACCATTCTGTCTGCAGTGGTTTCAGGACGAGGTGATCACACACCTTCTAGTCAGAAATCAGATGACCTCAAAACAATCTCATTTCAGTCTTAGGCCTCATGTCTTTCGTTTAGAGCTCCACACCTGCCCCATCTGCAGCAGGTGGATGACCGACTGAAATTATTTTTTTAATTTATTGTTTTCTGTTAATTAAAATTTTCAAAGACATAGTATGTTTGTTTAAAGTATTTAATGGACATAACTTATTTATTTATTTTAATATAAATTTATTTATTTTAATTGGAAGCTAATTATTTTACAATATTATATTGATTTTGCCATACATCAGCATGAATCCACCATGGGTGTACACGTGTTCCCCATCCTGAACACCCTCCCACCTCCGTCCCAATACCATCCCTCTGAATCATCCCAGTGCACCAGCCCCAAGCATCCTATATCATGCACTGAACCTGGACTGGTGATTGGTTTCACATATGATATTATACATGCTTCAATGTCATTCTCTCAAATCATCCCACCCTCACCCTCTCCCACAGATTTCAAAAGACTGTTCTATACATCTTTGTCTCTTTTGCTGTCTCACATACACAGTTATCATTACCATCTTTCTAAAGTCCATATATATGCGTTCAGTTCAGTTCAGTTCAGTCACTCAGTTGTGTCCGACTGCGACCCCAAGAATCGCAGCACGCCAGGCCTCCCTGTCCATCACCAACTCCCAGAGTTCACTCAGACTCACATCCATTGAGTGCCATCCATCCATCTCATCCTCTGCCATCCCCTTTCTTGCCTGCCCCCAATCCCTCCCAGCATCAGTCTTTTCCAATGAGTCAACTCTTCACATGATGTGGCAAAAGTATTGGAGTTTCAACTATAGCATCACTCCTTCCAAAGAAATCCCAGGGCTGACCTCCTTTAGAATGAATTGGTTGGATCTCTTTGCAGTCCAAGGGACTCTCAAGAGTCTTCTCCAACACCACAGTTCAAAAGCATCAATTCTTCAGCACGCAGCTTTCTTCACAGTCCAATTCTCACATCCATACATGACTACTGGAAAAACCATAGCCTTTACTAGACAGACCTTTGTTGGCAAAGTAATGTCTCTGCTTTTGAATATGCTATCTAGGTTGGTCATAACTTTCCTTCCAATGGGTAAGTGTCTTTTAATTTCATGGCTGCAGTCACCATCTGCAGTGATTTTGGAGCCCCCCAAAATAAAATCTGACACTGTTTCCACTGTTTCTACATCTATTTCCCATGTAGTGATGGGACAAGATGCCATGATCTTCTTTTTCTGAATGTTGAGCTTTAAGCCAACTCTTTCACTCTTATCTTTCACTTTCATCAAGAGGTTTTTTAGTTCCTCTTCACTTTCTGATATATGGGTGGTGTCATCTGCTTATCTGAGGTTATTGATATCTCTTCCAGCAATCTTGATTCCAGCTTGTTCTTCTTCCAGCCCAGGATTTGTCATGATGTACTCTGCATAGAAGTTAAATAAGCAGGGTGACGGTATACAGCCTTGACATCCTCCTTTTCCTATTTGGAACCAGTCTGTTTTTCCATGTCCATTTCTAATTTTATATGCATTAGTATACTATATTGGTGTTTTTCTTTCTGGCTTACTTCACTGTGTATAACAGGGTCCAGTTTCATCCACCTCCTTAGAACTGATTCAAATGTATTCTTTTCAATGGCTGAGCAATATTCCATTGTGTATATGTACCACAGCTTTCTTATCTATTCATCTGCTGATGGACATCTAGGTTGCTTCCATGTCCTGGCTGTTATAAACAGTGCTGTGATGAACACTGGGGTACACATTTTTTTTTTTCAATTCTGGTTTCCTCAGTGTGTATGCCCAGCAGTGGGATTGCTGGGTCATATGGCAGTTCTATTCCCAGTGTTTTAAGGAATCACCACACTGTTCTCCATAGTGGCTGTACTAGTTTACATTCCCACCAACAGTGTAAGAGGGTTCCCTTTTCTCCCCACCCTCTCCAGAATTTATTCCTTGTAGACTTTTGGATAGCAGCCATTCTGACTGGTGTGAAATGGTACTTCATTGTGGGTTTGAGTTGCATTTCTCAGATAATGAGTGATGTTGAGCATCTTTTCATGTGTTTGTTAGCCACCTGTATGTCTTCTTTGGAGAAATGTCTGTTTAGTTCTTTGGCCCATTTTTTATTGGGTCATTTATTTTTCTTGGAGAAGGAAATGACAGCCCACACAAATATTCTTGCCTGGAAAATCTCATGGATGGCAGAGCCTGGTAGGCTACCGTCCATGGGGTCGCAAAGCGTCAGACATGACTGAGCGACTTCACTTCACTTCACTTATTTTTCTGGAATTTAGCCGAAGGAGTTGCTTGTATATTTTTGAGATTAATTATTTGTCAGTTGCTTCATTTGCTATTGTTTTATCCCATTATGAAGGCTGTCTTTTCACCTTGCTTATAGTTTCTTTTGTTGTGCAGAAGCTTTTAATTTTAATTAGGTCCCATTGTTTATTTTTGGTTTTATTTCCAATATTGTCGAAGGTGGGTCATAGAGGATCCTGCTGTGATTTATGTCGGAGAGTGTTTTGCCTATGTTCTCCTCTAGGAGTTTTGTAGTTTCTGGTCTTTAAATCTTTAATGTATTTTGAGTTTATTTTTGTGTGTGGTGTTAGAAAGTGTTCTAGTTGCATTCTTTTACAAGTGGTTGACCAGTTTTCTCAGCACCACTTGTTTTAACAAGTGGAGATTGTCTTTTCTCCATTGTATATTCTTGCCTCCTTTGTTGAAGATAATGTGTCCATAGGTGCATGGACTTATCTTTGGGCTTTCTATTTTGTTCCTTTGATCTATTTTCCTGTCTTTGTGCCAGTACCATACTGACTGTCTTGATGACTGTGGCTTTGTAGTAGACCCTGAAGTCAAGCTGGTTGATTCCTCCAGTTCCGTTCTTCTTCCTCCAGATTTCTTTAGCTATTCAAGGTTTTTTTTTTTTTTTTTAATTTCCACACAAATTGTGAAATTATTTGTTCTAGTTCTGTGAAAAATACTGTTGGTAGCTTATAGGGATTGCATTGAATATATAGATTGCTTTGTGTAGTATACTCATTTTCACTATATTGATTCTTCTGATCCACAAATGGGTATATTTCTCCATCTATTAGTGTCCTCTTTGATTTCTTTCACCAGTGTTTTATAGTTTTCTATATATAGGTTTTTTGTTTCTTAAAATATTTCAATAATTAAAATAAATTGTGCTCAAGTAACTCTGTATTTATTTTCTTTTATTAAAAATAGATAAGAAATTATTCAATTATGCTAGATATTAAATAAAATGTCATATTTCTATCTTCCAAACCCCACAGAGTTCCATACTTTGGAAATTCTGCAGAGAAAAAAATCACTTCATTCTGAAACCAGAATTTCCATGGAGAGTCTCCTCTGAATGTGTCCAACATAAGATCAGGGAGGATCAGAATCAGTTCCCAACATCTGCTTGTTTATCTCTAAGGGAGACAAGAATACTCAGACTGTGTGCTCTAGGGGATTTTATTGTTAAAAAAAAAAATCAAATCTCTACTATAGCAAAAGCCCATTACTCTGTAGTGTCTGAGTTTATCCTCTTGGGACTCACAGATAATTCAGAACTTCAAGCCATTCTCTTTGGTGTATTTCTAGGAATCTATTTAGCTAGTGTCCTTGGTAATCTTGGTTTGATTGTACTAGTACAGGTCAGCCTGCAGCTTAACACACCCATGTTTGTTTGTTTTT
The DNA here is from genome assembly GCF_003369695.1 of Bos indicus x Bos taurus. Lineage (NCBI taxonomy): Eukaryota > Metazoa > Chordata > Mammalia > Artiodactyla > Bovidae > Bos > Bos indicus x Bos taurus. Next base: position 253,811 of record NC_040094.1, read on the forward strand.
TTTTCCTCAGCCATCTGGCTTTTATTGATTTTTCTTTTACTTCATCTGTCACCCCAAACACCTTGGTGAATTTTCTGTGTGAAGTTAAAAGTATAACATTTTATGAATGTGCCATTCAGATGTGTTGCTTCATCACATTTGTAGTTTGTGAACAGTATTTGCTCTCAGTCATGGCCTATGACAGGTATGTTGCCATTTGCAACCCTTTATGCCATCCTCATGCCTAAAAAACTCTTCAATCAGGTCATTGCTAACACATATATTTATGGAGTCGTTGTGAGTCTTGCACAGATAGTCGCAACATTCCTCTTATCTTTCTGTGGTTCCAATAGAGTCAACCACTTCTACTGTGATGATGTCCCCTTGGCTGCACTGGCTTACTCTGACACTCACGTTAAAGAGCTGATGCTGTTAACCATTGCTGGGTTCAACACTCTTTGCTCTCTACTGATGGTGATCATTTCTCATATCTTCATCCTCTTTGCCATTCTTAGGATCCGTTCTTCTGAAGGGAGCCAAGAAGCCTTTCTATTTGTGTTTCTCATTTCACCTTCATCACCATATTTTATGCAACAGTCATTTTTATGTACCTCCTGCCCATTTCAAGCCATTCTCTGAATACAGATAAATTTGCTTCAGTATTCTGTGTGGTAGTGATTCCCATGTTAAACCCATTGATTTATAGCTTGAGAAATCAGGAAGTAAAGAATGCACTGAAGAGAATTATAGAAAAGTTCCATTTGGCTATCAAATAACTGAAAAATCAAGGACAGGGAGGAATCAGAGGACTTGGAGTTGTGGCTTATCTAGAGTCAAAATGCTGATAAATGATAGGGTCAAATTCCTCACTGTCAGTGTTCATATTTATTCAATATGTCTTACCCACTGTTTCATTCTTGGTGATTTACACGTGAAAGGCATTTTGTAAATTTAGAGGTGTTAAATTTTAAAAGGAAAAAGAGACAGACAAACAAGGAAAGACAGAGACAGAAACAGATAGAGATATCTTAACCTGTTTGAACAGACATCTTTAAAATTAAAGAAATGGAACATCAGGCATAATGACTTTATCTGAATTCTTTCTCATATGGGTCATACTAAGAAAGATCAACATTTGATGTCTTATATTTCAAGTTTGCTGCATAGATAATCTGGAAAATAAGGCAAAGTTTAATAGCAATATTTTTTTTATTATTATTTTAACACTGAATAATCTTCCTAACACTCCTGTTCTTGCATTCAGCTCAAAGAATAGCACCAGCAGAACAACCTTGACATCGAACCCTTGGTAACAACTGATACTGACACTGTATCAGTTTAGTTCACTGAAGCTCTTTCCTGCCATTATAATTCCTTGCTTGCTCTATGTCAGTCGTGATTAGAAACATGGACTCTTCCTTCACACAGTTTAGCTAACAATTTTAGTTTTTCCAAGCAATAGCTCTTATCTTGGGTAAATTACTATATTTCACATATCTTTTTCTTGTTTTTTTCATCTACAGTAGTAGTAGTTCCTTTGTCCTGGACTGACTGTGAAGATTAAATAAGATTATGACTATAAAAGGCTTACAGAGTTTGTAGTACATGCCAAGAGCTTCATGAGCATTGATTATTATACCTAATTAGTGACGTTATTTTCAGTATTGTTATTGCATGCACAGCCCTTTTTAGAAAGAGTTGGCATTGTTATATGCCTTATTTTAAAATCAACAAAATGAAAATATAAAAACTAACAAGTTATTATATTGACACCATTAAAGCAATTTCATTACTTTTCATTTTTGTTTCAAATCGGTATAAATGACTTTTTTTTTTTTTTAACTGTACATATTTAAAGTGATCAATTTGATAAGTTTTAAAACATTACCACAGTTAAAATGCTGAATGAGTTTGTCCCTTCCACCAAGGTTCCTCCTCCACTGACCCTGGGCAACTACCAGTCTGGTTCCTGTCACTATGGATTGCTTTGCGGTTCTTACATGCATGCTGCATGCTAAGTTGCTTCACTCGTTTCTGACTGCTTATTTCTTACTGTTTTATATAAATGGAATCAGCAATATGAACTCTTTATGGCAGAGAAATTTTATACCTCAGAAGTGCAAACAGCTTCATGTTGAACATTTGGCATACTTATTCTCTAAAATTGCATTGCCTACACCACTGAGATGCCGTGCAGTGCCCACACCACTGAGCCATTCTACCTCCCACGCATGCGTGCATGTTGTCATTTCAGTCATGTCTTTTTGACCCCATGGACTTTAGCCCACCAGACTCCTCTGTCCATGGGATTCTTTAGGCAAGAATACTGGAGTGGGGTGCCATGGTCTCCTCCAGGGGATCTACCTGATCCTGGGATGCAAGAGGGGCCCAGGTTTCTCCTGCATTGGCAGGCAAGTTGTTTACCACCAGCACAAACTTGGAAGCCCATTCTGCCTCCACTGTCCCTAAATTTCATCTCAATTGCTTTTATTAATTTTGTTGGGGTATAGTTGCTTTATAATACTGAATTAGTTTCCTGCCATACAGCAAAGTGAATTAGTTATTCATATACATATGTACACTCTTTTTTAGATTCACTTCTCATTTAGGTCACCACAGAGCACTGAGTAGAGATCCTTGTGCTTTACAACAGGTTCTCATCAGTTATCTATTTTATACATGACAGTGTATATATGTCAATCCCAATCTCCAAATTCACTCATCTGTCTTTCCTCCCTTGGCAATCGTGAGTTTCTTTTCTATATCTGTAATTCTATTTCTGTTTTGCAAGCAAGTTCATCTGTACCATTTTTGTAGACTCCACATATAAGGGATATTATATATTTGTCTTTCTCTTTCTGACTTACTTCACTCACTTTGACAGTCTTTAGGTCATTCCCTGTTGCTGTTAATAGTATTGTTTCATCTTTTTTATGACTTAGTAATATTCCATTATACATATGTACCACTTCTTTATCACTTCCTCTGTTTATGCACATTTAAGTTGTTTCCATGCCCAGGCTATTGAAAATTGTGCTGCAAAGCACACTGAGGTGCATACATTCTTAGAGATTATGGCTTTCTTCAGATGTATGTCCAGGTGGGCTTCCCCAGTAACTCAGCTGGTAAAGTTGTCCAGGAGACCTGATTTCAATCCCTGAGTGGGGAAGATCACTCAAAGAAGGGCATGGTAACCCACTCCAGTATGCTTGCCTAGAGAATTCCCATGGTCAGAGGAGCCTGGTGGGTTGACAGTCCATAGGGTTGCAAAGAATTAGACATGAATGAGCAACTAAGCGCACACATGGCAGCTGTAGTTTTATTTATTTTAAGGAAATTCCATACTTTTCTACATAGTGGTTTTACCAATTATATCCCCACCGACAGTATAGGAGGGTTCTTTTTTCTCCATAACCTCTCTAGCATGCATTGCCTGTAGATATTTTGAAGATGGATAGATATTTCTCCAAATAAGACATACAGATAGTTTTAAAAAAAATGAAAAGATGATCAATATCACTAATTGTTCAGATCAGATCAAATCAGTCACTCAGTCGTGTCCAACTCTTTGTGACCCCATGAATCGCAGCACGCCAGGCCTCCCTGTCCATCACCAACTCCCAGAGTTCACCCAGACTCATGTCCATCGAGTCAGTGATGCCATCCAGCCATCTCGTCCTCTGTCGTCCCCTTCTCCTCTTGCCCCCAATCCCTCCCAGCATCAGAGTCTTTTCCAATGAGGCAACTCTTCGCATAAGGTGGCCAAAGTACTGGAGTTTCAGCTTTAGCAACATTCCTGCCAAAAAAATCCCAGGGCTGATCTCCTTCAGAATGGACTGGTTGGCTCTCCTTGCAGCCCAAGGGACTCTCAAGAGTCTTCTCCAACACCACAGTTCAAAAGCACCAATTCTTCGGTGCTCAGCCTTCTTCACAGTCCAACTCTCACATCCATACATGATCACAGGAAAAAACCATAGCTTTGACTAGACGAAACTGTGTTGGCAAAGTAATGTCTCTGCTTTTGAATATGCTATCTAGGTTGGTCATAACTTTCCTTCCAAGGAGTAAAGGTCTTTTAATTTCATGGCTGCAGTCATCATCTGCAGTGATTTTGGAGCCCAGAAAAATAAATTCTGACACTGTTTCCACTGTTTCCCCATGTATTTCCCATGAAGTGATGGGACCGGAGGCCATGATCTTTGTTTTCTGAATGTTTCAAGTTTTAAGCCAACTTTTTCACTCTCCTCTTTCACTTTCATCAAGAGGCTTTTTAGTTCCTCTTCACTTTCTGCCATAAGGGTGGTGTCATCTGCATATCTGAGGTTATTGATATTTCTCCGGGCAATCTTGATTCCAGCTTGTGTTTCTTCCAGTCCAGCGTTTCTCATGATGTATTCTGCATATAAGGTAAATAAACAGGGTGACAATATACAGCCGTGATGTACTCCTTTTCCTATTTGGAACCAGTCTGTTGTTCCATGTCCAGTTCTAACTGTTGCTTCCTGACCTGCATACAGATTTCTCAAGAGGCAGGTCAGGTGGTCTGGTATTCCCATCTCTTTCAGAACTGTCCACAGTTGATTGTGGTCCACACAGTCAAAGGCTTTGGCATAGTCAATAAAGCATAAATAGATGTTTTTCTGGAACTCTCTTGCTTTTTACATGATCCAGCGGATGTTGGCAATTTGACCTCTGGTTCCTCTGCCTTTTCTAAAACCAGCTTGAACATCAGGAAGTTCACAGTTCACATATTGCTGAAGCCTAGCTTGGAGAATTTTGAGCATTACTTTACTAGCATGTGAGATGAGTGCAATTGTGTGGTAGTTTGAGCATTCTTTGGTATTGGCTTTCTTTGATATTGGAATGAAAACTGACCTTTTCCAGTCCTGTGGCCAGTGCTGAGTTTTCCAAATTTGCTGGCATATTGAGTGCAGTAATTTCACAGCATTATCTTTCAGGATTTGAAATAGCTCAACTGGAATTCTATCACCTCCACTAGCTTTGTTCATAGTGATGCTTTCTGAGGCCCATTTGACTTCACATTCCACAATGTCTGGCTTTAGGTCAGTGGTCACACCATCGTGATTATCTGGGTTGTGAAGATCTTTTTTGTACAGTTCTTCTGTGTATTCTTGCCATCTCTTCTTAATATCTTCTGCTTCTGTTAGGTCCATACCATTTCTGTCCTTTATTGAGCCCATCTTTGCATGAAATATTCCTTTGGTATCTATGATTTTCTTGAAGAGATCTCTAGTCTTTCCTATTCTGTTGTTTTCCTCTATTTCTTTGCATTGATTGCTGAGGAAAGCTTTCTTATCTCTTCTTTCTATTCTTTGGAACTCTGCATTCAGATGTTTATATCTTTCCTTTTCTCCTTTGCTTTTCACTTCTCTTCTTTTCACAGCTATTTGTAAGGCATCCCCAGACAGCCATTTTGCTTCTTTGCATTTCTTTTCCATGGGGATGGTCTTGATCCCTGTCTCCTATACAATGTCACGAACCTCATTCCATAGTTCATCAGGCACTCTATCTATCAGATCTAGACCCTTAAATCTATTTCTCACTTCCACGGTATAATCATAAGGGATTCGATTTAGGTCATACCTGAATGGTCTAGTGGTTTTCCCTACTTTCTTCAATTTAAGTCTGAATTTGGCAATAAGGGGTTCATGATCTGAGCCACAGTCAGCTCCTGGTCTTGTTTTTGCTGACTGTATAGAGCTTCTCCATCTTTGGCTGCAAAGAATGTAATCAATCTCATTTCAGTGTTGACCATCTGGTGATGGCCATGTATAGAGTCTTCTCTTGTGTTGTTGGAAGAGGGAGTTTGTTATGACCAGTGCATTTTCTTGGCAAAACTCTATTAGTTTTGGCTAATCTCTATCAGGCAGCTGCGACTGGTGTGCTGAGTGCAGGTGTCTGCGACCAGCGCACTAAGCGTGGCCGAGAGGAGGCACCCCACGTCCGAAGTCAGGGGCAGAAGCCAGGAGGACCCCATTCCTGAAGGGCGGTGGCCAAGAGGAGTTACCCCACGTCCGAGGTCAGGGGCCGCAGCTGAGAGTACCAGTCTGTGACGGTGCAGGTACCACTGAAAGGAGCTACCCCGCGTCTGAGGTCGGGGGCAGGGGTGGTGGCGGCCGAGAGGAGATACCCAGCTTCTGAGGTCAGGGGCAGTGACAAGAGGAGTTACCCCGCGTCCGAGATCAGGGGCGGTGGCCGGGAGGAGATACCCAGCGTCCGAGGTCAGGGGCAGCGACGAGAGGAGTTACCCCGCGTCCGAGGTCAGGGGCGGTGGCCGGGAGGAGATACCCCATGCCCCTAAGCCCGAGGCCAGGGGTGGTGGCCTGGAGGACCAACCCCAGGACCAAGGAGCTGTGGCTGCATGGGTGCAGGAGGGCCTAGAGGAGCTATCCCACATTGAAGGTCAGGAAGGGCGGCAGTGAGGAGATACCCCTTGTCCAAGGTAAGGAGCAATGGCTACGCTTTGCTGGAGCAGCCGTGAAGAGATACCCCATGCCCAAAGTAAGAGAAACCCAAGTAAGATGGTAGGTGTTGCAAGAGGGCATCGGAGGGCAAACACACTGAAACCATACTCACAGAAAACTAGTCAATCTAATCACACTAGGACCACAGCCTTGTCTAACTCAATGAAGCTGGGCCATGCCCGTGGGGCAACCCAAGATGAGCAGGTCATGGTGGAGAGATCTGACAGAATGTGGTCCACTGGAGAAGGAAATGGCAAACCACTTCAGTATTCTTGCCTTGAGAACCCCATGAACAGTATGAAAAGGCAAAATGATAGGATACTGAAAGAGAAACTCCCCAGGTCAGTAGATGCCCAATATGCTACTGGAGATCCGTGGAGAAATAACTCCAGAAAGAATGAAGGGATGGAGCAAAAGCAAAAACAATACCCAGCTGTGGATGTGACTGGTGATAGATGCAAGGTCTGATGCTGTAAAGAGCAATATTGCATAGGAACCTGGAATGTCAGGTCCATGAATCAAGGCAAATTGGAAGTGGTCAAACAGGAGGTGGCAAGAATGAACATTGACATTCTAGGAATCAGCAAACTAAAATGGACTGGAATGGGTGAATTTAACTCAGATGACCATTATACCTACTACTGCGGGCAGGAATCCCTCAGAAGAAATGGAGTAGCCATCATGGTCAACAAAAGAGCCTGAAATGCAGTACTTGGATGCAATCTCAAAAATGACAGAATGATCTCTGTTCGTTTCCAAGGCAAACCATTCAATATCACAGTAATCCAAGTCTATGCCCCAACCAGTAACGCTGAAGAAGCCAAAGTTGAACGGTTCTATGAAGACCTCCAAGACCTTTTAGAACTAACACCCAAAAATGATGTCCTGTCAAGAAACACCTGGAGTAACAGGCATATTTGGCCTTGGAATACGGAATGAAGCAGGGCTAATAGAGTTTTGCCAAGAAAATGCACTGGTCATAACAAACACTCTCTTCCAACAACACAAGAGAAGACTCTATACATGGCCATCACCAGATGGTCAACACCAAAATCACTAATTGTTAGTGAAATGCAAATCAAATCTACAGTTGGGTTGTGATGACCACCCACTCAAGTATGCTTGCCTGGAGAATTCCATGGACAGAGGAGTCTAGCAGGCTACAGTCCATGGGGTCTCAAAGAGTTGGGGACATGACTGAGTGGCTGTCACTCACTCACCCAGTTACATAATTGGCCATTTTAAATTTATTTTTTCTTGTGTTTGTGAGCATATTTGAAACTGATTTTTTTTTTTTTTTTGGTTCTTCGATTCCTGTTATTAAAATAAGCACATATTTTCTTGAAGCCAAATTTAAGCTAGTTTTTTTGCATTTAGTAAGGATTACATTAATAAAATGTTAATTAATTTAGTTCCAAACTTTTCAAAGCAAAAATAGAGATAAAATGAGTCGATTATTCTTCTGTGTGTCTGGTTCTGGATGAAACTCTTTAAAAGGATGGTATCAGCTAATTTTTATAACACTCTACTGAGATGGGTATATAAAAATTTTTTTAAAATCCAAAAGAGTTTATGTAGTTCTTTAAAAAGCATGTAGCTAATAACTAGAGAAAAAATGAATTTAATTTTGCTAAAACAGATTTTTAGTGACTATTTTTAACATTTTTAACTATGACAGCAGAGAAGACTCTCAAAGGTCCCTTGGACTGAAGGGCAATCAAACCAGTCAATCCAAAAGGAAATATCAGTCCTGAATATTCATTGGAAGGACTGATGCTGAAGCTGACGCTCCAATACTTTTCCACCTCATGCAAAGAGACAACTCATTGGAAAAGACCCTTATGCTGGAAAGTTTGAGGGCAGGAGGAGAAGCAGATGAGAGAGGATGAAATGGCTGGATTGCATCATGGACTTGATGGCCATGAGTTTGAGTAAGCTCCAGGAGTTGGTGATGGACAGGGAAGCCTGGCATGCTGCAGTCCACGGAGTCGCAAAGAGTTGGACATGACTGAGTGACTGAACTGAACTGGTTTTGAACATTGATCCAAATTCATTTAAAAACTAAATTTAAATTATTTAATTAGAAAAATAATTTGAAAGATATATGAGCCTGAATCTGGCACAATGAATGAATCGTTCATGGGGCCCTCATACTCTGGAAAAGTCACCACATTTGGGGCAAAAGCTCTTTTCCTTTATCATTTCTTTGCCTTCCAGTGATGTTAATTTCAGAAGTTTCTGAGAATATTCCATCATCTCCCAAAAGCTAGATTCTTAACAGTTTCTAAAAGGTCTAACCATATTTCACTTCTACATTTTGGTGTGACTTGGTCCCTTTGCTATTACATATCTGCTTTGGCTTAGAATATAAGGAAAGGATTTTAACAGCTCCGAGGAACAAGTTTTCATGTAAATTGAGATATTCAGGAGAAATGAACTCTAATTTTCCTCATCCAGGGTTATTACTTATATAATAAAATGTCAACATATTATGCTTAGTTTAATTATCTAAAAACCAAATTAAGTGACAAGAAGAAGACCTGAGGGGGAAAAATCAGTCTATAAATATATAATCACTAATGTTTTTTCTTCATAGATAACACTGTAATGTTACAATGAAGCAGTCAAACTATATTAAAATATGAGCATCTCTAATCTAACATGTAAGTAAGAAATATAATTGAGGGAATAAGAGGTACTTATATGTAAGCAACAAAAAAATTAAACTCATCAGAATATTTACATTCTAAACATATTCTTGAAAATCTAGTACTTCTACAACAATTTATTTTGTTAAATTAATAAATCATATTTTCAAGAAAATTTAACTTCATATGTTTTCTACTTGTCATTTTCTAAAAGGTAAAATGAGTTAAAGCTCACTTGCTTTATTTTGTAAATCCTGATTTTCACATCGCTAAACTTAGATGCATATGACTTATTTCTTAGCAATTGTAAGAGGATTAAATGAGCTGATAAAATTCAAAATTAGGCTAAGCAATAGCAAGCACTCAATAAATGTCAGGTATTTTTCTTCTTTTTCTTTGTTGCTAGTAAATAAATTGTTTAACTTAGTGGTGCTCTTTGTTTAAATATATCATGTAAAAATAAGTTGTAAAGAAAATATGTTCTCCTTTTTAAAATAGTTCAATTGTCAGTCAAAAAAATGAAAAGAATTGAGAGGAGCTTGCTTTCTGTACCAAAAGGTCTGTTTTCTTCCCCAGGTTAGGGTAATTTTCTGCCTTTTATAAAATATATATACAAATATATTATTTTTGAAATTATTTCCATTATAGGTTACTACAAGATATTGAGTATAGTTCCCCGCTACACAGTAAACCTTTGTTGCATGTCTATTTTTTAATTAGAAATTTAGCATTCTATTCAGAGTAAGTCAAACAAGTAGAATCAAATGTCATAAATTTTTTAGTTAGGCAAAAATTCATGATTTTTCTAAAATACATTTACTATATATTATTTATATAAGTGTATCCAAAAGCTTTTCTATTACATTTGATAAAAGCTTAAGAAATAACATCAAAAAAAGAAAAAAAGAAGAGATGGAGAAATTGGAAAATATAAACTAAATGAAATGGGAGCACTGATTATGAAATAGAAAAAGTGAAACAAACTAGGTAAAATCAAGAGTTCATCATATAGTCCAGTTGTTTTTAAACATTATTGCTCATTAGAAACATATCTGGAGCTATGAAAAAAAAAAAAAAAAAAAAACCTGTATACATTATTTCTTCAAATACATTTTCTGCCCCTATCTCTCTCTTCTTTTTCAGGGACCCCTTTAATGTGAATCTTATTACACTTGATATTGGCACAGAGGTCTGTTAAACTTTCCTCATTTTTATAAATTTTTTCTTTTTTTTGCTATTCTTATTGGGTGATTTTCACTATTCTATCTTCCAAATCATTTTTCTCTAACATTGATTCCTATATATATATATATATATTTAAATTTCAGTTATTGTATTTAGTTTTTTTGGTTCTTTCTTATATTTTCTGTCTCTGTTGATATTTCTCACTGAATCTCTCCATTCATTTTCTGAGTTTGGTGAGCCTCCTTTGATCATTTCTTTGAACTCTTTTTCAGGTAAACACTTATCTAAAGACAACTTCATTAGGGTTTGTTCTGGGGTTTTATTTTGCTCTTTTGTTTGGAACTTATTCCTTTGTATCCTCATTATGTTTTATTTTTTATTTCTGTTTCTATGAATTAGCAAAACATCTGCCCAGAGTATCTTTGTGTGGATGCATCTCTTCTGTCTACTGCTTGCAACTGGTGACTTTGGCAGGTTGACTCCAGCTAGAGTGAGTGCAGGCCTGGGATAGACCTGGGGAAGTGCTGCTCCTAAGACTGCATAAGAATGTGGATTTTGATATTTTAGCTGAGGGAATGATGTTTTACAGTAGTTTTAAAGGCCGCACAGAACTATAAGCGTCTGTTTAGGAAGAAGCTGAATAATATAACTATTGATTATACACGAATTTCTTCTTGAATTTCCCTGAGAAAAGTCAGGATTACTTTAAGAAATGGATTAAAATTGTGTAGACATGAAAACTCCAATTAGTGTTTCAACATTGCTATTGTAAATAATCATAGGAAGCAAAAAGGTAAAGCGAAACTCCAGGAGAGCAGAGTTCCTCAAGTGAGGCATTAATATTCTTTAGGTTTGAACTTATTTACTTGTGAAAGAGAAATTTCCTATGTTGTTTCTATGTGTTTTATATGCGATATGTGAGAATATGTGTGAATATCCATCATATAAATATGTACTCACAAGGCATAGTGCAGTGAATAGAAGCACCGTATTTTCTGTCAAACCTGATTTAAAAATCTGAGAATTAATTCAATTCACAAGGTTCTAAACAGACCTCATGATAACATATATGGGTTCCTTACAAATTAAGTGCAGAAGAGGAAATAATTCCCTTGTATAATATACCTCAAGGCTTCCCTACTGGCTCAAGGGTAAAGAATTCAGCTGCCAATGGAGGAGACCCAGGTTTGATCTCTGATTGGGAAGATCCCCTGGAGAAGGAAATGGCAACTCACTCCAGTATTCTAACCTGGAAAATACTATGGACAGAGGAGCCTGATGGGCTAGAATCCACAGGGCACAGAAAAGTCAGACATGACTTAGCAACTGAACAACAACAACATTACAAACCTCAAACTGTATTTTACATAATGACTGTAACTACCAAAATCACCTTCCAAAATGGTAAAATGATAATATTAAATCAGTAATTTAATTATTTTTATGAATTGTCAAAATAATAAAATAACATAAATCACTAATTTTTAAATTTCATGTCATGATCATATAAGGGTTATTGAATAAGTGACATTGTAGCCTAAGATTATTTCTATTTGAACACATAATAATTTATTCATTTTTAAAATATAATTTCTTGTAACCCATATTTTTCCAATTATATTTAAAAATCTGATAATGACTTTAAGTATAGATAATCTATAATTTAATTATAGATAAACTATACTTAGGTTTCCCAGCTGGTTCAGTGGTAAATGATCTGCCTGCCAATGCCGGGGACATGAGTTCAATCCCTGGGTCAGGAAGAACCCGGGGAGAAAGAAGTGGCAGCCCACTCCAGTATCCTTGTCTGGAAAATCCCATGAACAGAGGAAACTGGTAGGCTACAGTCCATGGGGTCACAAAGAATCTGATGAAACTTAGCAAACTAAATAACAATAACACAATGACTTATAATTAGGGCTTTCCAAGTGACTCTAGTGGTAAAGATTCTGCCTGCAGTGCAGGAGACACAGCAGAGGCAAATGTAAGCCCTGGGTTGGAAAGATCCCCTGGAGTAGGAAATGGCAGCCTACTCCAGAATTCTTCCCTGGAGAATCCAATGGACTGAGAAACTTGGTAGGGTACAGTCCAAAGTGTTGCAAAGAATTGGACATGACTGAGAAACTAACAGTGCAATCTATAATACCCTTTACTCTTAAAATCCAGAGTGTTAAGAAAACAAACTTCAAATTGACTTGAATTTGAACTTAGAATATTCCTATTATTAGTTATGTGATCTTAGACAATTTATAAATTATTGAGACCTAGAAGTGAAACCTTACACTCCAGTAGATTTGATACATAGGACTAAGTGGAACTAGGTGATTAAAATCCTGGAAGGTAGTAGAAATCTAACTAAGCTTTGTCTTCCTTATTTAAGGCTGATAAACTTTTCAGAACTTAACTGATTGATTTTTAGCTACACATAAAAGCATTTATATAACATATAGAACTTATGGGCTTCCCAGGTGGTACTGCTGGTAAATAATCTGCCTGCAGGAGACATGTGAGATACAGGTTTGATTTCTGGGTCAGGAAGATCCCCTGGAGGGCATGGCAATATTCTTACCCAATAAATCCCATGAACATAGAAGCCTGACAGGCTGTAGTTCATGAAGTCACAAAGAGTCGAACATGACTGAAGTGATCTAGCAGGCATAGCACTTACTATAACAGGATACTATTCTAAGCCTTTCATAAATATTAACCTGTTTAATTTTCAAAACCAATCAATCATTCAGTTCCCATTATTTTGTAAAGTTGGAAAGAGAGTCAGTCATGCAGAGTTCAGGTCAATTGTCCCAAGTTTCACAGCTAATAAAAGAAGAAGATGGGGGGGAGGAGCCAAGATGGCGGAGGAGTAGGACAGGGAGAACACTTTCTCCCCCACAAATTCATCAAAAGAGCATTTAAACGTCGAGTAAATTCCACAAAACAACTTCTGAATGCCGGCAGAGGACATCAGGCACCCAGAAAAGCAACCCAACTCTTCGAAAAGAGGTAGGAAAAAATATTAAAGACAAAAAAAAGAGACAAAAGAGGGAGGGATGGAGCTCCGTCCCGGGAAGGGAATCTTAAAAAGAGAGAAGTTTCCAAACACCAGGAAACCTTCTCACTGCCGAATCTGTGCCGAGCTTTGGAAGCACAGAGGGCAACATAACAGGGAGAAAAATAAATAAACAATTAAAACTCGCAGATTTCAAGCCCTACGGTAACTCCCCCAGCGGAGAAGCAGCGCAGACGCCTGCACACGCCATTAGCAAGCGGGGGCTGGGCAGGGAGGCGCGGCGCGGGCTGCATCGCTGAGAGTAAGAATCTGACCTGAATACCCTGAGCGCTATCTGAGCGAAATAATTTGGGTTAGCAAACCAGACTGTGGGATATCTACCACGCAAAAAGACAGTCCTAACCTAAAACCGCCAGGCCCGCGCACGGAACAAAGGACTGAACAGAGATAGCCGGCTGCAGACCTTCCCCCTCCGGTGACAGGCAGCCAGAGCCGGAAGGGGGCAATCGCAGCCCCAGAGAGACATTATCTATAAAACTGTAAGCGGGCTTCTTTGCTAACTAAAACTTCTTGGGGGTCTGGACGGTCAACATCTGCCTGAGAAGGTGCGCCGATGTTACAACCAGAAAACCGAGTGACAGGGAGGCGGTAAGTCGCAGCATTGGCGCTCGCCAAACATCTCATCACCTGAGCTGCTCGGACCTGGGAAGAGCACAAAACGCAAGCCCAACTGAGTCTGCGCCTCTGAGGACTACCCGAGTGCCTGAACCTGAGCGGCTTGGACCTGGGAGGTGCATGCAGCCCAGGGCCAGCCTGGGATTGTTCCCGGCGGAACAACCTAGAGCCCGAGCAGTGTGGACAGGGAGGCTACACACGCCGTGAGCGGGGGCAGACCCAGGGTGGCTGAGGCACTGCTAGCCCACGCCAGTGTTATTTGTTTGCAGCATTCCTCCCTCCCTCCCCACAGCGCGACTGAACAAGTAAGCCTAAAAAAAAAAAAAAAAGTGTCCTCCACCGTCCCCTTTGTGTCAGGGCGGAAACCAGATACTGAAGAGACTAGCAAACAGAAGAAGATATAACAGAGGGAAACGCCTTGGAAGCTACAGGCAGTAGACCAAAACCCTGTGGTTACTACGGACTACATAGGAAAGGGCCTATAGATCTTGAGAAATATAAGTCTGACCAAGGAACTAGCCAAAAATGAACTGAACACACAACACCACCAAGAAAGTCCTAGATATATTTTTATTATTTTTACGATCATTCTTTTTTTTTTAATTAAAAAAAAAATTTTTAAGTCCTCTATTGTTCCTTTAATTTTCACTTTTATAACCTATTACTTTGAAAAAAAAAAAAAAGACCCTATTTTTTTCTTCTTCGGCAAACTTCATATATATATATATTTTATAATTTTTTGACCTTGTTTTTTTTTTTTTTTCTTTTCTTTAACATTGTATTTTTGAAATTCTAAACTCTACTCTAGATTTTTAATTTTTGCTTTTTGGTATTAGTTATCAATTTTGTACCTATAGTTTATTTTTATATAATTTCTGTGACTTCTTTTTTTCTTCTTCTTTGTTTCTTTCTCTTCTTCTTCTATATAACATTGTATATCTGAATAATATCAATTTTGTACCTGTATTTTCTTTATAATTTTTGTGACATTGTTTGTTTACATTTGTCTGTTTTCTCTCTTTATTTTTCTTCTTCTTCTTCTTCTTTTTTTTTTTAACATTGTATTTTTGAAATTCCAAACTCTACTCTAGATTTTTAATTTTTGCTTTTTGGTATTAGTTATCAATTTTGTACCTGTACTTTCTTTACAATTTTCGCGACCTTGTTTGTTTTTGTTTGTTCGTTTTTTCTCTGTTTCTTTTCCTTCTTCTTTTCTTTAACATCGTATTTTTGAAATTCCAAACTCTACTCTAGATTTTTAATTCTTGCTTTTATGTATTTGTTACCAATTTTGTACCTTTAAGAACCCAATCTTCAGGACCCATTTTTCACTAGGGAGCAAGAATACTGGCTTGACTGCTCTCTCTCCCTTTAGACTCTCCTTTTTCTCCACCAGGTCGCCTGTGTCTCCTCCCTAACCCCTCTACTCTACCCAACTCTATGAATTTCTGTGTGTTCCAGACGGTGGAGAACACTTAGGGAACTGATTACTGGCTGGATCTGTCTCCCTCCTTTTCATTCCCCCCTTTTATCCTTCTGGCCACCTCTGTCACCTTCCTCCTTCTTCTCTTCTCTGTATGACTCCGTGAACATCTCTGAGTGGTCTAGTTGTGGAGTGCACATAAGGAAGTGACTACTGGCTACCCTACTCTCTCCATTATTGATTCACCTCATCTCATTTGGGTCACCTCTAACTCCCTCCTCCCTCTTCTCTTCTCCATGTAACCCTGTGAACCTCTCTGAGTGACCCTCATCGTATAGAAACTTTTCATCTTTAATGTAGACGTTTTATCAATGGTGCTGTATAGAAGGAGAAGTTTTGAAACTACTGTAAAAATAAGACCGATAACCGGAAGCAGGAGACTTAAGTCCAAACCCTGACTCCAGGGAACTCCTGACTCCAAGGAACATTAATTGACAGGAGCTCATCAAATGCCTCCATACCGACACTGAAACCAAGCACCACACAAGGGCCAATAAGTCCCAGGGCAAGACATACCAAGCAAATTCTCCAGCAACAAAGGAACACAGCCCTGAGCTTCAAGATACAGGCTGCCCAAAGTCACCCCAAAACTATAGACATCTCATAACTCACTACTGGACATTTCATTGCACTCCAGAGAGAAGAAATACAGCTCCATCCACCAGAACACCGACACAAGCTTCCCTAACCAGGAAACCTTGACAAGCCACCTGTACAAACCCACACACAGTGAGGATACGCCACAATAAAGAGAACTCCACAAACTGCCAGAATACATAAAGGACACCCCAAACTCAGCAATTTAAACAAGATGAAGAGACAGAGGAATATTCAGCAGATAAAGGAACAGGATAAATGCCCACCAAACCAAACAAAAGAGGAAGAGATAGGGAATATACCTGATAAAGAATTCCGAATAATGATAGTGAAATTGATCCAAAATCTTGAAACTAAAATGGAATCACAGATAAATAGCCTGGAGACAAGGATTGAGAAGTTGCTAGAAAGGTTTAACAAGGACCTAGAAGAAATAAAAAAGAGTCAATATATAATGAATAATGCAGTAAATGAAATTAAAAACACTCTGGAGGCAACAAATAGTAGAATAACAGAGGCAGAAGATAGGATTAGTGAATTAGAAGATAGAATGGTAGAAATAAATGAATCAGAGAGGATAAAAGAAAAACAAATTAAAAGAAATGAGGACAATCTCAGAGACCTCCAGGACAATATTAAATGCTACAACATTCGAATAATAGGGGTTCCAGAAGAAGAAGACAAAAAGAAAGACCATGAGAAAATACTTGAGGAGATAATAGTTGAAAACTTCCCTAAAATGGGGAAGGAAATAATCACCCAAGTCCAAGAATCCCAGAGAGTCCCAAACAGGATAAACCCAAGGAGAAACACCCCAAGACACATATTAATCAAATTAACAAAGATCAAACACAAAGAACAAATATTAAAAGCAGCAAGGGAAAAACAACAAATAACACACAAGGGAATTCCCATAAGGATAACAGCTGATCTTTCAATAGAAACTCTTCAAGCCAGGAGGGAATGGCAAGACATACTTAAAATGATGAAAGAAAATAACCTACAGCCCAGATTATTGTACCCAGCAAGGATCTCATTCAAGTATGAAGGAGAAATCAAAAGCTTTTCAGACAAGCAAAAGCTGAGAGAATTCTGCACCACCAAACCAGCTCTCCAACAAATACTAAAGGATATTCTCTAGACAAGAAACACAAAAACGGTGTATAAACTAGAACCCAAAACAATAAAGTAAATGGCAACGGGATCATACTTATCAGTAATTACCTTAAACGTAAATGGGTTGAATGCCCCAACCAAAAGACAAAGACTGGCTGAATTGATACAAAAACAAGACCCCTACATATGTTGTCTACAGGACACCCACCTCAAAACAGGGGACACATACAGACTGAAAGTGAAGGGCTGGAAAAAGATTTTCCATGCAAATAGGGACCAAAAGAAAGCAGGAGTAGCAATACTCATATCAGATAAAATAGACTTTAAAACAAAGGCTGTGAAAAGAGACAAAGAAGGTCATTACATAATGATCAAAGGATCAATCCAAGAAGAAGATATAACAATTATAAATATATATGCACCCAACACGGGAGCACCACAGTACGTAAGACAAATGCTAACAAGTATGAAAGGAGAAATTAACAATAACACAATAATAGTGGGAGACTTTAATACCCCACTCACACCTATGGATAGATCAACTAAACAGAAAATTAACAAGGAAACACAAACTTTAAACGATACAATAGACCAGTTAGACCTAATTGATATCTATGGGACATTTCATCCCAAAACAATGAATTTCACCTTTTTCTCAAGCGCACATGGAACCTTCTCCAGGATAGATCACATCCTGGGCCATAAAGCTAGCCTTGGTAAATTCAAAAAAATAGAAATCATCCCAAGCATTTTTTCTGACCACAATGCAGTAAGATTAGATCTCAATTACAGGAGAAAAACTATTAAAAATTCCAACCTATGGAGGCTGAACAACACGCTGCTGAATAACCAACAAATAACAGAAGAAATCAAAAAAGAAATCAAAATTTGCATAGAAACGAATGAAAATGAAAACACAACAACCCAAAACCTGTGGGACACGGTAAAAGCAGTCCTAAGGGGAAAGTTCATAGCAATACAGGCACACCTCAAGAAACAAGAAAAAAGTCAAATAAATAACCTAACTCTACACCTAAAGCAACTAGAAAAGGAAGAAATGAAGAACCCCAGGGTTAGTAGAAGGAAAGAAATCTTAAAAATTAGAGCAGAAATAAATGCAAAAGAAACAAAAGAGACCATAGCAAAAATCAACAAAACCAAAAGCTGGTTCTTTGAAAGGATAAATAAAATTGACAAACCATTAGCCAGACTCATCAAGAAACAAAGGGAGAAAAATCAAATCAACAAAATTAGAAACGAAAATGGAGAGATCACAACAGACAACACGGAAATACAAAGGATCATAAGAGACTACTATCAACAATTATATGCCAATAAAATGGACAACGTGGAAGAAATGGACAAATTCTTAGAAAAATACAACTTTCCAAAACTCGACCAGGAAGAAATAGAAAATCTTAACAGACCCATCACAAGCATGGAAATTGAAACTGTAATCAAAAATCTTCCGGCAAACAAAAGCCCCGGTCCAGATGGCTTCACAGCTGAATTCAACCAAAAATTTAGAGAAGAGCTGACACCTATCCTGCTCAAACTCTTCCAAAAAATTGCAGAGGAAGGTAAACTTCCAAACTCATTCTATGAGGCCACCATCACCTTAATACCAAAACCTGACAAAGATGTCACAAAAAAAGAAAACTACAGGCCAATATCACTGATGAACATAGATGCAAAAATCCTTAACAAAATTCTAGCAATCAGAATCCAACAACACATTAAAAAGATCATACACCATGATCAAGTGGGCTTTATCCCAGGGATGCAAGGATTCTTCAATATCCGCAAATCAATCAATGTAATACACCACATTAACAAATTGAAAAATAAAAACCATATGATTATCTCAATAGACGCAGAGAAAGCCTTTGACAAAATTCAACATCCATTTATTATAAAAACTCTCCAGAAAGCAGGAATAGAAGGAACATACCTCAACATAATAAAAGCTATATATGACAAACCCACAGCAAACATTATCCTCAATGGTGAAAAATTGAAAGCATTTCCTCTAAAGTCAGGAACAAGACAAGGGTGCCCACTTTCACCATTATTATTCAACATAGTTTTGGAAGTCTTGGCCACAGCAATCAGAGCAGAAAAAGAAATAAAAGGAATCCAAATTGGAAAAGAAGAAGTAAAACTCTCACTATTTGCAGATGACATGATCCTCTACATAGAAAACCCTAAAGACTCCACCAGAAAATTACTAGAACTAATCAATGACTATAGTAAAGTTGCAGGATATAAAATCAACACACAGAAATCCCTTGCATTCCTATACACTAATAATGAGAAAACAGAGAGAGAAATTAAGGAAACAATTCCATTCACCATTGCAACGGAAAGAATAAAATACTTAGGAATATATCTACCTAAAGAAACTAAAGACCTATATATAAAAAACTATAAAACACTGGTGAAAGAAATCAAAGAGGACACTAATAGATGGAGAAATATACCATGTTCATGGATTGGAAGAATCAATATAGTGAAAATGATTATACTACTACAAAGCAATTTATAGATTCAACGCAATCCCTATCAAGCTACCAACAGTATTCTTCACAGAGCTAGAACAAATAATTTCACAATTTGTATGGAAAAACAAAAAACCTCTAATAGCCAAAGTGATCTTGAGAAAGAAGAATGGAACTGGAGGAATCAACCTACCTGACTTCAGGCTCTACTACAAAGCCACAGTTATCAAGACAGTATGGTACTGGCACAAAGACAGATATATAGATCAATGGAATAAAATAGAAAGCCCAGAGATAAATCCACGCACATATGGACACCTTATCTTTGACAAAGGAGGCAAGAATATACAATGGATTAAAGACAATCTCTTTAACAAGTGGTGCTGGGAAATCTGGTCAACCACTTGTAAAAGAATGAAACTAGACCACTTTCTAACACCATACACAAAAATAAACTCAAATGGATTAAAGATCTAAACGTAAGACCAGAAACTATAAAACTCCTAGAGGAGAACATAGGCAAAACACTTTCTGACATACATCACAGCAGGATCCTCTATGACCCCACCTCCCAGAATAGTGGAAATAAAAGCAAAAATAAACAAATGGGACCTAATTAACCTTAAAAGCTTCTGCACATCAAAGGAAACTATTAGCAAGGTGAAAAGACAGCCTTAAGAATGGGAGAAAATAATAGCAAATGAAGCAACTGACAAACAACTAATCTCAAAAATATACAAGCAACTCCTACAGCTCAACTCCAGAAAAATAAATGACCCAATCAAAAAATGGGCCAAAGAACTAAATAGACATTTCTCCAAAAGAGACATACAGATGGCTAACAAACACATGAAAAGATGCTCAACATTACTCATTATCAGAGAAATGCAAATCAAAACCACTATGAGATACCATTTCACACCAGTCAGAATGGCCACGATCCAAAAGTCTACAAATAATAAGTGCTGGAGAGGGTGTGGAGAAAAGGGAACCCTCTTACACTGTTGGTGGGAATGCAAACTAGTACAGCCACTATGGAGAACAGTGTGGAGATTCCTTAAAAAACTGGAAATAGAACTGCCTTATGATCCAGCAATCCCACTGCTGGGCATACACACTGAGGAAACCAGAAGGGAAAGAGACACGTGTACCCCAATGTTCATCGCAGCACTGTTTCTAATAGCCAGGACATGGAAGCAACCTAGATGTCCATCAGCAGATGAATGGATAAGAAAGCTGTGGTACATATACACAATGGAGTATTACTCAGCCATTAAAAAGAATACATTTGAATCAGTTCTAATGAGGTGGATGAAACTGGAGCCTATTATACAGAGTGAAGTAAGCCAGAAGGAAAAACAGAAATACAGTATACTAACGCATATATATGGAATTTAGAAGGATGGTAACAATAACACTGTGTACGAGACAGCAAAAGAGACACTGATGTATAGAACAGTCTTATGGACTCTGTGGGAGAGGGAGAGGGTGGGAAGATTTGGGAGAGTGACATTGAAACATGTAGAATATCATGTAAGAAACGAGTTGCCAGTCCAGGTTCGACGCGCGATACTGGATGCTTGGGGCTGGTGCACTGGGACGACCCAGAGGGATGGTGTGGGGAGGGAGGAGGGAGGAGGGTTCAGGATGGGGAACACATGTATGCCTGTGGCGGATTCATTTTGATATTTGGCAAAACTAATACAATTATGTAAAGTTTAAAAATAAAATAAAATTTAAAAAAAAAAGATGAAATGGAATACATAAAAAAAAAAAAAAAAAGAAGAAGATGGAATTCAAACTCAGTCAGTCTTGGTTCTAGAGTTCTAGAGTCCTGAGTTCTAAAAAAAGATGCTTCTACCTTTGTTTGGGATACATGTATATGTGTTTGGGAGTATATTTGTGTTTGTATTTGAAGATGATTTCATGGTCTTTAAATGCAACTATGTCCTGAGCAAGACTCAGAATCAAACTGACTTTCCAGAATTGACCTGGGTCCTTGTAGTAAATATCAGGATCTGTTGAAGTAATAATCAAATTTTCAGTTTACTGGTAAAGAAATTACAAGCAATGTCAACTAGGGAAAGACTGACTTATTTTTCTTCTTGTATCTAATACAGTATTATTATTATTATTTTCTTAATTTTAATATATTTTAAGTTTCACAACCTTTTCCCAAGACTTTCTTGGAGGCATCTTTCACCTCTTTGTTTCTTAGACTATAGATGAGTGGGTTCAACATGGGGATCACCACTATGTAAAACACAGATGCCATTTTGTCTGTGTCCAGGGAGTGGTTTGACTTGGGTTACAGGTACATAAATATCAGCATGCCATAAAAAAACAATAACAGCCACCATGTGGGAGTCACAGGTAGAAATAGCCTTGAGTCACTCCTGCAGATCCTTAGGATGGTGGTGATGATGAAGAGGTAGGAGGTGAGGACGATGGAAGATGAAAAGATCATATCAAAACCAGCAAAGGCAAAGATCAGAATTTCCTTAATGTGTGTGTCAGAGCATGACAGAGCCAAGAGAGGGAGGTCATCACAGTAGAAATGGTTAATAATGGGGCCACAGTAAGTTAGACAGAAGGTGATGATGGTATGGAACAGGGCAACTAGAAAGCTGAACATATATGGAACTGCCACTAATCAAATTCAGACTCTTTGTGACATCAGTGTGGGATAATGGGGGTACAGATGGCTACATAGCAATCATAGGCCATGGAAGCTAAGAGGAAACACTCTGTGATCATGAAGGTGAGAAAACAGCCCAGTTGCATTGTGCAAGCATAGAAAGCAATAGTATTGTGCTCCACAACAAAGTTCACCATCATCTTTGGTGTGATAGCAGAAGAGTAGCAAATATCAACAAAGGCCAAGTGACTGAAGAAATAGTACATAGGCGTGTGGAGTCAAGCATCAATTCTGATCAAGGTTATCAAGCCCAGGTTTCCCAGCACTGTGATCAGATAGATGATCAAAAACACCACGAAGCAGGGGACCTGAAGCTCTGACCAGTATGTAATTACCTTGAGAATGAATTCAGTGACAAAAGTAAGATTCACTTCAGCCATTTAATCTGATGGTTTTGGCAGTTTGTTGTGAGTTGAAGAATAAAAATGACACCTTCTACAGCCTCTGCCAGTGTTGGGAAAGGTGATCATTAGCATCTTCTAGTCATGAGTCACACCACCTTGTGGGCAAAAGGTAGCTGCAGCTTTCCAATGGCATGCCATTCTTGCCCCAGAGAAAGGAGTCTATTACTCTCAGAGTAGTCTTCTTAAGCCTTACTTTGCTTTACAAAGAAGCGGTACTTCTTTGCTTTGTGATGTAGAAAATATGGGAAAATTCTGGTTAAAAATCAAATAGTATCTGAAAGAAAGCACTTGAGGCAACTAATAGTAATATTCCAGTGTTTTGGTGCCACAAAGGTTTTGATGCCCATATATATGTTACAGGGAAAAACTTACTCCACGGTGGATATATTTCTTTTCTTTAAATTTATTTCTTGTTGTGTTTGTTCATTGAAAGAATACTGTTAATACATATTGGTCTACCTTGGAAAACCCTGCCCCTCTGCCTGAATGTTAAACCAAAGTGCATTTGTTCTGGACCCTGTCCACCTGTGGGTGGCTACAGGAGGGAAGGAATTAACACATTCTCTGCCCAAGGCTTGTCATTACAGGAGATAATTGCAAAACTAATGGCCTTTTAAATTTACTTCTTCACCCTGCCCTCATCTCTGTTCTATAAAAGAACTTGTCACCTGGACTCCAATTAGATGATTATTTTGAAACATCAGTTTGCTATCTTCTTCGCCTGCTGGCTTTCTGAAAAAAAGTCAATACTCCTTGCCTCAACACCAAAACTCAGAGTTAATTGGCTTGCCTTGTAGTAAGCAGAGTGAGCTTGTATTCAGTAAAAAATGTGGCAGTTAAAAATACCTAATAGATAAATGAAAGTGCACTTATATTTCCCTGTTTTTCAATTTCGTGTAAGTCCCCAAAGCTTTAAAATATAAAAATGTTCTAGCATGACTTACTTATTTAATTTTATAAAATAAGTACTTGATGCTATGTAAGTTAAAAGGAAATTAATCAGATCTATGGGGAAACAGTGGAAACAGTGTAAGACTTTATTTTGGGGGGCTCCAAAATCACTGCAGATGGTGACTGCAGCCATAAAATTAAAAGACACTTACTCCTTGGAAGAAAAGTTATGTCCATCCTAGATAGCATATTGAAAAGCAGAGACATTACTTCGCCAACAAAGGTCCATCGAGTCAAGGCTATGGTTTTTCCAGTGGTCATGTATGGATGTGAGAGTTGGACTGTGAAGAAAGCTGAGTGCTGAAGCATTGATGCTTTTGAACTGTGGTGTTGGAGAAGACTCTTGAGAGCCCTTGGACTACAAGGAGATCCAACCAGTCCGTTCTAAAGGAGATCAGCCTGGGATTTCTTTGGAAGGAGTGATGCTAAAGCTGAAACTCCAGTACTATGGCCACCTCATGCGAAGAGTTGACTCATTGGAAAAGACTCTGATGATGGAAGGGATTGGGGGCAGGAAGAGAAGGGGATAACAGAGAATGAGATGGCTGGATGACATCACTGACTCAATGGACGTGAGTCTGAATGAACTCTGGGAGTTGATGATGGACAGGGAGGCCTGGCGTGCTGAGATTCATGGGGTTGCAAAGAGTTGGACACAACTGAGCTACTGAACTGAACTGATGGGAAAGTATTATTTTGTTTGCCTAAGAATTAAAGAGACTTAGGATTATTTAACAATTCAAAGATTTACCACATTTTGTAGTTTGTTTCTGAGAGATAACATTAATGAAGTAGTCTGCTAGATAATTTATTCTATACTGTACATAGATAAATACCTTTTCACATAAATGACTGTCAATATATTTCAGGGACTTAAACTATCTAATACTTACCTTCAGTTGTAAAGAAAGTTTTGTGGAAGCATGTATAGGTGTTCATGAAAGCTTCAGAACAATTTCTTGTACTTCTGACAGCTCTGAAAAAATAAGACTAGTTTCTCTAAATCCAATGTTAGACTATTTGGATTTTATGATCCTGTCTTTATTTCCCACATAGTGGAACCACAAAATATTAACAAAAAAAGGAGCCTCAAGATGTTACTGTGTATAACTCCTTCATATTTCACATTTTATTCATTAATACTATTATTATTTATCTGCTGAAGTTGAGGGCTGTCCTTATTAGACACTCTATCTAGCTAAAACATGAATTCACTGGTGATATAGTTTCTTGCTAACACACTCTGATGAAATTTATATCCCATCATATCTGAGTAGTAATGGAAAAAACCCAGGTTTAAAGCTATGGTCACCAAAAGTAAGGACTCCCCTGGTGGCTCAGCAGTAAAGACTATGCCTACCAATGGAGGAGATGCAGGTTCAATCCCTATGTTGGGAAGATCCCCTAGAAAAGGAAATGGAAACCCACTCCTGTATTCTTGCCTGGGAAATCCCATGGACAGAGGGGCATGGTGGGCTACAGTCTATGGAGTTGCAAAGGAGACAGGCATGAATTAGCAACTAAACAACAACAGGAACACAGAGAGTAGATGGCATAGGATGGGTGTAACTGGGTTTGTTTGACTGCAGAGCCCATAGTCCTAATCCATCAAGCCATGCTGCCCAATGTGTATACATACAGATATGTCCATTTTACTCTGATATGAACCTAATGTTGAGAGAAGTTTTGAGAAGTCAAACATGAAAACTGTAGTTAAGCAAACTTTCAGGAGATCAAACTTCTAAAAGGTTTTCTAAAAGTATTTGAAGTGCAAATAGATATCCTGTAGAAAAGACTGAAATGCAGAGAGTATGAAAGTAAGAAGTGCAGTTAAGATGTTAGAGGTATTATGATTCCATTTAATATCACAGTTCATAAAGGGGAAAGGTTTCTAGTGGAAAGCAAAGTTCCAGATGGATAGTTGACTACTCACTCTACAAACTTCATATGACTCACCTGCTTAGCCATGATTCTGGCTCTGAATGTACTCATTCCAAAGTTGTCCCGTGGTGGATTCATGTTGATGTATGGCAAAACCAATACAATATTGTAAAGTAATTAGCCTCTAATTAAAATAAATAAATTTAAATTTAAAAAATATTTCCTAGATCCCTCTGATCCTGAGAGATGATGCTGTGAAAGTGCTGCACTCAGTATGCCAGCAAATTTGGGAAACAGCAGTGGCCACAGGACAGGAAAGGGTCAGTTTTCATTCCAATCCCAAAGAAAGGCAATGCCAAAGAATGCTTAAACTACCACACATTTGTACTCATCTCACAGGCTAGTAAAGTAATTCTCAAAATTCTGCAAGACAGGCCTCAGGAGTACATGAACTGTGAACTTCTAGATATTCAAGCTGGTTTTAGGAAAGGCAGAGGAACCAGAGATCAAATTGCCAACATGCACTGGATCATGGAAAAAGCAAGAGAGTTCCAGAAAAACATCTATTTCTGCTTTATTGACTATGCCAAAGCCTTTGACTGTGTGGATCACAATCAACTGTGGAAATATCTGAAAGAGATGGGAATACCAAAGCACCTGACTTGCCTCTTGAGAAACTTATATGCAGGTCAGGAAGCAACAGTTAAAACTGGACATGAAACAACAGACTGGTTCCAAATAGGAAAATAAGTAGGTCAAGGCTGTATATTGTCACCTTGCTTATTTAACTTCTATGCAAAGTACATCATGAGAAACGCTGGGCTGGAAGAAGCACAAGCTGGAATCAAGATTGCTGGGAGAAATATCAATCACCTCAGATATGCAGATGACACCACCCTTAAGGCAGAAAGTGAAGAGAAACTAAAACACCTCTTGATGAAAGTAAAAGAGGAGAGTGAAAAAGTTGGCTTAAAGCTCAACATTCAGAAAACGAAGATCATGGTATCTGGTCCCATCTCTTCATGGCAGATAGATGGGGAAACAGTGGAAACAGTGTCAGACTTTATTTTTGGGGGGCTCCAAAATCACTGCAGATGGTAACTGCAGCCATGAAATTAAAAGACACTTACTCCTTGGAAGGAAAGTTATGACCAACCTAGATAGCATATTGAAAAGCAGATACATTACTTTGCCAACAAAGGTCTGTTTAGTCAAGACTATGGTTTTCCAGTGGTCATGTATGGATGTGAGAGTTGAACTGTGAAGAAAGCTGAGTGCCAAAGATTTGATGCTTTTGAACTGTGGTGTTGGAGAAGACTCTTGGGAGTCCCTTGGACTGCAAGGATATCCAACAGTTTATCCTAAAAGAGATTAGTCCTGGGTGTTCGTTGTAAGGACTGATGCTGAAGGTGAAACTCCAGTACTATGGCCACCTCATGTGAAGAGTTGACTCACTAGAAAAGACCATAATGCTGGGAGGGCCTGGGGGCAGGAGGAGAAGGGGATGACAGAGGATGAGATGCTTCGATGGCATCACCGAGTCAGTGGAGATGGGTTTGGGTGGATCCGGATTTGGTGATGGACAGGGAGGCCTGGTGTGCTGCAATTCATGGGGTCGCAAAGAGTTGGACACGACTAAGTGACTGAACTGAACTGAATTAAACTGAGATCCCTCTAAGTCTAAATTTGAGCCTCTTGAGATATCTGAAAGATATAATATATCCTTCTCTCTTTCTCTCAATGTATGATGAGCTGAACAAATTATACTGGGGATTTGAAGAAATATATACTTATCTGTATTCCTGAAGGAACCATACTTCAAGTATACCTATCAGACAGTTTCCACAAAAACGAAGTAGGCTGTATTAAGGACAGCAATGTAAAAGGAGCATACACTTTCATTCATTTAAATAAGAACTCAAATTTTGTGAAAGGATAAGACCTTTTTCAGCATTTAAATTCTGAATAAAGAATGACAATGTGGGTAATGTCCATATTCTTTTTAGATCTCAGCTTTCTCAATTGTAAAGTCAAGTAAAACATGTGTTACGTTTTAATGAATATTGAATATATTAATGTATGTAAAGACTCAGTAAACTCAATGATATAGTGAATATATATATATATATTCTTCATGTTCATCTCTATTATCACATAATATTGAATATAGTTCCCTGTGCTATACATTGGGACCTTGTTGTTTATCCATCCTATATGTACTTACAATTAAAATATATACAGTAGAATACTACCTCTGAGCCATAAAGAAAAAATGAAATAATGGCATTTGCAGCATCGTTTGCAGATGACCTGAGCCACTGAACAACAAGAGGTATGGATGGAACATATGTGATGATGAACAGACATGTTAAAGCTGGCAGTTTTTATGGAGGAAATTATTGTATCAAATCTTGTAATTTTGTATAGGTTTGAAAATTTCCATAGTAAAAACCTGCTACTACTGCTAAGTCACTTCAGTCGTGTCCAACTCTGTGTGACCCCACAGACGGCAGCCCACCAGGCTCCCCTGTCCCTGGGATTCTCCAGGCAAGAACACTGGAGTGGGTTGTCATTTCCTTCTCCAATGCATGAAAGTGAAAAGTGAAAGTGGGAAGTCGCTCAGTCGTTTCCGACCCTCAGTGACCCCATGGACTGTGGCCTACCAGGCTCCTCCATCCATGGGATTTTCCAGGCAAGAGTACTGGAGTGGGGTGCCATTGCCTTATGATAATTAGTTTTTATAGTAAAAAGATAAAAACTATTGAAAGTCTGTAAGTAGTTGTTTCAGCTTGTGGTTTGAAATATTAATATATCTTTATCATAAACTATCATAAACTATTATAATACAGGTCAGCAAATCTTCACACAAGAAATATGTGTGTATATATATATATATATATATATATATATATATGTACCTTCAAACTGTCTTTTACAGTTGTTACCTCTGAATGTGATAGAAAAAATGGATTAAAAATGTAAAAAATATATATTATAGATGATGTATGTGTACTTCAAAAACAGGAGAATTTAGAGATGTACTTTCATAGCTTATTGGTCTCTGGTTTATGTTGGTGTGATAAGGGGTTTATAGTGGGATTCTTATTTGAGGAAAGGAAAATAATTTCTTTGGTTGAGATATTTAAAACAATTTAATGATATACATATGTATATATGTAAGTATGTATTTGTCTATCAATCATTTATCTATTATACTACTACTACAAATGACACAAGTATCCAAGAATTTTGTTAGACATTCTGAAAGGGACACAATAATAGTACATTATTGAGAACTTTAGATTGCATTAATTTTTATATATATAGCCATTCTGTAGTTAGACCTTGATTCTTGATACTAGCTAATAAATTAATCAGCTGTGACTTGAGACAGATTATTTAAATTATCTGAGTTTCTCTTGTCTAAAATATGGGAATATTTTTCCTGCATCACTGTGTTTTGTAAGGAATAGTAATTTAAAGTATATAGATCTTTTTAGTACCTTGCTTGGCACATAATAAGGTCCCAATAAATCTTAGTCACAGTTATTATAATTACTATCATTCTACTTGCAAATATTACAGCAGCATCAATTGGCAGTTTGCAAATTCATTTACTATCCATTAAAGGTTTACTCATCAAAACTGCCTGGTGTTGTAAGTAGTATTTTTCTTTCTTAATTGGGACTCAGAGTTTATGACTCTCCCAAGTGTGTGTGGGGAGGTAATTGATGAGCCTGAGTCAAACCTACATCCTGCTCCAAAACTTCTAATCTTCGCACTGCAGTCTGCAGTTTGATCCCCCAAGGAAGATGCTTCAAGGCTGAGGACAAAGTCATTACTGAGGGATCAGATGATTACTTCAGCACCCTCAAACTTCACCCCATATTCATTAATCCTGAGTTGAAACTTTGTTTGTTGAAATTGATTTCTGTTAATACATCCCCAAGGAAAAGCTGACAAACATAATTTTAATAAGTCTCCTTGAAACTGATTAAAAGGTAAATCTACTTTTAGTAATTACAGTAGGGAATTCTGTTTGCAGGAAAGAGTTTTGTAATAAGACCCAGAGAGACAGTTTCATCACTGACACTTAAGCACTCTGACTTCAGTTTCTCTTTACTTAATGATCAGCAATTATTCAATTAAAATAGACAAGCAAAGAATGGTATTTACAAAAAATTATACTTTTCTTAGTTTTCCCAGATATTCTGAATTTTTGCAACCTGACTAGAAATGGAAATATTAACCTAATTTCTTTCATATTATATATTATGGGCAAGCAATAGGCACTTGGGAACTTGTAAATTTTGTGGAGAGACACTTCATATTCACTAACACCAAATAATTTGGTAATGGAATCGCTGATTAATTTCAAATTCAATGCTGCTACTATTTTTTTTCATAATTCAGATTTTTAGCATATGATGGAAGGTCCTGCTAGAATGCATTAAAGAATACCAATGGGTTTAATACTTCCCTGAATAAAAAAAAAAAAAATTCCTACAGAGTCAGCTAGATAAAAGCCAACTCAGATGGAGATAGGATTGACATAGAAAATATAAAATATATGTACTATGAACATAAGATTCCATATACCATGTGTGCATAGTTTGGATTAGGTGATAGTGTGTGAGCTGCAATAACTAGACAAAGTTTTGGTTTCTTCATAACTCTAGAACAGAAATTATGAACCAAAATATGATTAAACCATACTTATGGTTTGATCATTTTCTAGAAATTAGGGCACAGAAATCTCATCACAAAGAAAACAAGATAATTAAGGTATCAAATGAAGTTCAGTCAGTGCCAGTGCTCAGTGTCCAGTTTTGTCCAACTCTTTGTGCATGAATTGTAACCTTCCAAGCTCCTTTGTCCATGGACTTTTTCAAGCAATAATACTGGAGTAGGTTACCATTTCCTAATCCAGGGAATCCTCCCACCTGATGGATTGAACCTGTGTCTGTTGTGTCTTCTCCACTGGCAGGTAGATTCTTTATCATTACCTGGGAAGCCCTCAAATCAACTTATTCTGTGAAAGCAAATTAAAAACTTGCTTCAAGGAATAAGTCAAATATCAGCTTAAAAGTATCAAATAAATAATTGTGTATGTGTGTATGTTTAATACCAGGGTCTCCTACATTGTAGGCAAATTCTTTACCATCTGAACTATGAGGGAAGCCCAAATAAAAGCTAAAAGAATACAAATGAAGGTATATGTAGAGAATTATTCATGAATAGCCGTATCCTTCTTTGTAGTTAAAAAAAAAAAAAAGAACAAAAACAAAAACAGAAGATGTGGCATAGATAGATACAATGGGGTACTATTCAGCCATGAAAACAAATGAAATAATGGCATTTGCAGCAGCATGGATGGACCTAGAGATTATCATACTAAGTGAAGTAAGTCAGAGAAAGACAAACACCATATGATAACACTTATATGTGAAATCTAAAATATGACACAAATGCATATATCTATAAAAGAGAAACAGATGCACAGACATAGAGAAGAACAGACTTGTGGCTGCCAAGGGTGAGGGGGTGATGGAGGGAAGGATTGGAAGTTTGGGATTAGCAGATGCCAGTTAATATATCTCAGATGGATAAACAACAAGATCTTACTGTATAGCACAGGGAACTATATTCAATATCTTATGATAAACCATAAGGGAAAATAATTTTTCAATCAACTATATTTCAAGACAAAAAATTATTTCCAAGTAATACTTGTGAAATACTCACCTTCTTCCAACCCACACAGCAAATACATTAAAAAAATAAGTAAAGATTGGCATACAAGGCTGGTGTGCAAATATGAAAATAGGAGAGTACATGTATATTAAAGTAAATCTATGACTTGGGTTCCCAGAAAAAAAAAAAAAAGAAAGAAAGAAAGATTGAAACTAGGTAGGTATATTAGAAATTAAGTACGAAAAAACTGGGAAAATAAAATAAAAAGCTTTATGTAACTTGACTTAGGAATTAATGCAACAACAACAACAGCAACAAAAACATAACTAAATGGAGTCATTTTTTAGCCAATTTATCTGTAGTTCCTGACACAACTGGAGACTTAATAAATTATTGTTGAGCAATAAATGAATTTCTCAAAAAGGTTTGGCAGTTTGACTCCCAACAATACCAATCTCATTATCTTAAAAGGATATTTTATGTTTATTTATTTAATTATTGGTAAAATTTAAATTTCACTAATGATTAATGTACAATTTATTAAAGATGTAATACTTCCCTGGTGGCTCAGTGATAAAGAATCTGCCTGCCAATGAAGGAGACACGAGTTCAATCCCTGGGTCAGGAAAACCTTCTGCGGATGGAAATGGTAACCCAGTCCATAAACTTATCTGGAAAATCCCATGAACAGAGGAGCCTAGTGGGTTACAGTCCTTGAAGTTGCCAAAAAGTTGGAAATGACATAGCAACTAAACAACAACAATGATTTAATAGGCATAAAAGAAAAATATCATTTTTAAAGAATGAGGTTGGCAAGTAAAAACTATATATGTAAATATTAATATTAGTGCAGAAAAAATGTAAACTTACAGCTCTGTTGGGAATCTTTATTGACCTCCAGTTTGTGTCAAGAAATACATATAAAGAGACTGATAAGAGACCAAAATTCCTTCTCACGTGATAAGTAACAGAGAAGACAAAGAAACAAACCAACTTAAAGTTTGGTATAATGATAAAATGATACTGGGTTAAAAAAGTAAGCTAAAGAAGAGAAGTAGTGTACTAGTAATTGATGCTGATGTGGCATTTATGATAATATAGACATGATTCTAGATCTTTTACACAATTTACGTCCTTTATATTTACATAGTTTACACACAAATTTAATCCTCAAAGCCACACCAGAAGCAGGTAATTTGTCTATTTTTGTTTCAAAGATGTTGAAAACAAAACACAAGGTGTTATGTAAAGAAGTATTGTCATGGCACACCAGCAAAGCCAGAATTTGGGCCTAGATAATCGAACTTAATTTTCTCACATTTCACACTGTGAATGTGTCTGGGGGTGAAAGACTGAGATTGCAAAGAAAAGTATCCTAGGCAGAGGTAACAATGCAAACATGGGGTCTCTCAGGTGGCTCCAGAGGTAAAGAACAAGTCTGCCAATACAGGAAATATAAGAGACATGTATTTGATCCCTGGGTTGGGAAGGTCCCCCTGAGGGAGGGCATGACAACCCAATCCAGTATTCTAGCCTGGATTATCCAATGGACAGAGGAGTCTAGAACACACACACGCAAGCTGGCATGCCCCAAAATATTAACTATAGATAGAAAGAAAGGGATGGGGGAGGGGGACGAATTAAGATAAATGTAGTCAGAAAGCCATAAACAGACTAATTATTCCCAATTCTGTGAACCCCTGTAAAAATTTTGAAGTGATGTGGATGAACCTAGAGCCTGTTAAGTCAGAAAAAGAAAAATAAATATCATATATTAATGCACATATATGGAATCTATAAAAATGGTGCTGATGTACCTATCTGCAGGGCAGGAATAGAGACACAGAGGGACTTGTGGACACAGGAGGAGAAGGAGTTGTTGATCAACCCCTTAGCACATCCGGCTCTTTTCGAACCCATGGACTGCAGCATGCCAGGCTTCCCTGTATTTCACCATCTCTTGGAATTTGCTCAAACTCATGTCCATTGAGTCAGTAATGCCATCCAACCATCTCATTCTCTGTCACCCCTTTCTCTTCCTGCCCTCAATCTTTCCCAGCATCAGGATCTTTTTCAATGAGTCAGTTCTTCATACCAGGGGGCCAAATTATTGGAGCTTCTAAATCAGTTTTTCCAATGAATACTCAGTGTTTATTTCTTTTAGGACTGACTGGTTTGATGCTCTTGCAGTCCAAGGGACCCTCAAGAGTCTTCTGAAGCACCACAACTTGAAGGCATCAATTCTTTAGTGCTCAGCCTTCTTTATGGTTCAACTGTCACATCCTTACATGACTACTGGAGAAATCATAGCTTTGATTATACGGACCTTTGTCAGCAGAGTGATGTCTCTGCTTTTTATGAAGTTGTCTACATGTAACATCTTTTCTTCCAAGGAGCAAACATCTTTTAATTTTGTGTCTACAGTCACAGTCGGCATAAATTTTGGAGCCTAAGAAAATACAATCTATCACTGTTTCCACTTTTTCCCCATCTATTTGTCATGAAGTGATGGGATTGGATGCCATGACCTTAGTTTTTTAAATGTTGAGTATTAAGCCAGCTTTTTCACTCTCCTCATTCACCTTCATCAGAAGGTTCTTTAGTTTCTCTTGCTTTCTGACATTAGAATGGTGTCATCTGCATATCTGAGAGAGTGGAGCACATTGAGAGAGTAGCATATATGCATGCTATTGACATGTATACACTACCATGTGTATCAAAAAATGGGCCAAAGAACTAAATAGACTTTTCTCCAAAGAAGACATACAGATGGCTAACAAACACATGAAAAGATGCTCAACATCACTCACTATCAGAGAAATGCAAATCAAAACCATTATGAGGTACCATTTCACACCAGTCAGAATGGCTGTGATCCAAAAGTCTACAAGTAATAAATGCTGGAGAGGGTGTGGAGAAAAGGGAACCCTCTTATACTGTTGGTGGGAATGCAAACTAGTACAGCCACTATGGAGAACAGTGTGGAGATTCCTTAAAAAACTGGAAATAGAACTGCCTTATGACCCAGCAATCCCACTGCTGGGCATGCACACTGAGGAAACCAGAAGGGAAAGAGACACGTTTACCCCAATGTTCATTGCAGCACTGTTTCTAAGAGCCAGGACATGGAAGCAACCTAGATGTCCATCAGCAGATGAATGGATAAGAAAGCTATGGTACAAATACACAATGGAGTATTACTCAGCCATTAAAAAGAATACATTTGAATCAGTTCTAATGAGGTGGATGAAACTGGAGCCTATTATACAGAGTGAAGTAAGCCAGAAGGAAAAACACCAATACAATATACTAATGCATATATATGGAATTTAGAAAGATGGTAACAATAACACTGTGCACGAGACAGCAAAAGAGACACTGATGTATAGAACAGTCTTATGGACTCTGTGGGAGAGGGAGAGGGTGGGAAGATTTGGGAGAATGGCATTGAAACATGTAAAATATCATGTATGAAATGAGTTGCCAGTCCAGGTTCAATGCATGATACTGGATGCTTGGGGCTAGTGCACTGGGACAACCCAGAGGGATGGTATGGGGAGGGAGGAGGGAGGAGGGTTCAGGATGGGGAACACATGTATACCCGTGGTGGATTCATTTTGATATTTGGCAAAGCTAATACAATTTTGTAAAGTTAAAAAAAAAAAAAAGATAGTGAGGAATTGCTGTAGAGGACAGGGAGTGCATTTGGCACTCTGTGATGACATAGAGGGATGGGATGGAGGGAATAACTGGAGGAAAACTCAAGAGAAGGAAATATATGTCTACATAAAGCTGATTCATGTTGCTGTACAACAGAAATCAATATGAAACTGACAAGGACTTGAACTTGTGTCTGTCCAACATTTAGAGATAAAGGCACTGAAGAGGAAACAACAATGAAACTGAGAATGAATACTCAGGAAGAAATTATTCCAAATAAATTAAATTTGAAAAAATCACAAAAAAGAATCTGATTTCTATTCTGGATTAAATGGGCTCCCATTGCAGGTTTCTGTACCAGGGAGTGAGATAACCTAATTTACTCTTTAAAGAAATTACTCTGCTTTACAATAAACCGAAGAGAGAAAGGATGGCAAAATAAGTTGGATGCCAGAAATAATTGGAAGATAGTACCAATCTGAATACCTCCAAGTCAAAAGTGGCTCAAGGTATTTTCCTGGAGCAGACAGGATTCAGAGGAGTTTGAGAGAAATAGACTGGAGATAGGAAAGGGGGTGGTTTTAGAAGCTCAGTTTTGGACACTAAATCTAAGATGCTTACATAACTCCCAAGTAAAGATATCAATCTGATGCTGAATATGAGAGTTTATAATTCAGAATGTACTAAGGTGAAGAGCTACATTGGGAAAATTTGCATATGGACACTGTTAAATGGAATAAGACTGAATGAAATTAACAAGTAAAGGAAACTGTGTAGATATAAACAGGTGAAATTGACAAGGAATTGAACGTGTGTTTGTCCAACATTTAGAGGTCAAGGCAATGAAGAGGAACCAGCAATGAAGCTGAGGATGAACATTCAGGAAGAAATTCAGGGGAGTAAGAAAATTCAAATGTGAGAAAATTCATCAAAGAATGAAAGTTCAGTTCAGTTCAGTCACCCAGATGTCTCCGACTCCTTGCGACCACAAGAACTGCAGCACACCAGGCCTCCCTGTCCATCACCAAATCTAGGAGTTTACTCAAACTCATCCATTGAGTTGGCGATGTCATCCAACCATCTCATCCTCTGTCATCCCCTTCTCCTCCCACTTTCAATCTTTCCCAGCATCAGGGTCTTTTCATATGAGTCAGTTCTTCACAGCAAGTGGCCAAAGTTTTGGAGTTTCAGCTTCAACATCAGTCCTTCCAATGAACACCCAGGACTGATCTCCTTTAGAATGGACTGTGTGGATCTTCTTGGAGTCCAAGGATTCTCAAGAGTCTTCTTAACATCACAGTTCTAAAGCATCAGTTCTTCAGTGCTAAGCTTTCTTCACAGTCCAACTCTCATATCCATACCTGACTACTGGAAAAACCATAGCCTTGAGTAGACAGACTTTTGTTGGCAAAGTAATGTCTCTGCTTTTTAATATGCTGTCTAGTTTTGTAATAACTTCCCTTCCAAGGAGTAAGTATCTTTTAATTTCATGGCTGCAGTCACCATCTGCAGTGATTTTGGGACCTGAAAAATAAAGTCAGCCACTGTTTCCCCACCTATTTGTCATGAAGTGATGGGACCGGATACCATGATCTTGGTTTTCTGAATGTTGAGCTTTAAGCCAACTTTTTCACTCTCCTCTTTCACTTTCATCAAGAGGCTTTTTAGTTCTTCTTCACTTTCTGCCATAAGGGTGGTGTCATCTGCATATCTGAGGTTATTGCTATTTCTCCCGGCAATCTTGATTCCAGTTTGTGCTTCATCCAGCCCAGCATTTCTCATGATGTACTCCTTTCCCTGTTTGGAATCAGTCTGTTATTCCATGTCCAGTTCTAACTGTTGCTTCTGGACCTGCATACAGATTTCTCAAGAGGCAGATCAGGTGGTCTGGTATTCCCATGTGTTTCAGAATTTTCCTTAGTTTATTGTGATCCACATAGTCAAAGGCTTTGGCATAGTCAGTAAAGCAGAAATTGATGTTTTTCTGGAACTCTCTTGCTTTTTCAATGATCTGACTCCTCTGCCTTTTCTAAAACCAACTTGAACATCTTGAAGTTCACAGTTCATGTATTGTTGAAGCCTGGCCTTGAAGAATTTTGAGCATTACTTTACTAGTGTCTGAGGTGAGTGCAATTGTGCAGTAGTTTGAGAATTCTTTGGCATTTCCTTTCTTTGCAATTGGAATGAAAACTGACCTTTTCCAGACCTGTGGCCACTGCTGAGTTTTCCAAATTTGCTGGCATATTGAGTGCAGCACTTTCACAGCATCATCTTTTAGGCTTTGAATTAACTCAAATGGAATTCCATCACCTCCACCAGCTTTGTTCGTAGTGATGCTTCCTAAGGCCCACTTGGCTTCACATTTCAGGATGTCTAGCTCTAGGTGACTATTGCAAATATGGCTGATAGATTAAACAGCATGATCTTGTTAAGTGGACTTTATACAGAATAATGGGAATAAAAGCCTGACTGGAATGATTTCATGAGAAGCGGGAGGACATGCACAGAGGCAGCATACAAACATAAACAACTTTGCAATGATGTTTGCAATGTTTGAACAATGAATCAAAAAAGATAATTTTGTAGTAAAGTAAGTATAAGGCTAATTTTTTTCCAGTATTCATGTACAGATGAGAGTTTTGGACTATAAAGAAGACTGAAAGTCAAAGAATTTGTTCTTTCAAATTGTAATGCTGGGAAAGATTCTTGAGAGTCCTTGGACTTCACGGAGATCAAACCAGTCATTCCTAAAGGAAATTAACCCTGAATATTCATTGGAAGAACTTTTGCTGAATCTGAAGCTCCAGTACTTTGGCCACTTGATGGGAAGAGCCAATTCATTGGAAGAGACCTTGATGCTGATAAAGTTTGAGGGCAGGAGGAGAAGAAGGCGACAGAAGATGAGATGGTTGGATAGCATCACTGACTCAATGGACACGAGTTTGAGCAAACTCTTGGAGATCGTGAAAAACAGAGAAGACTGGCATGGGGTATAAAAGTTGGACACAGCTTGGTCACAGAACAACAACAGCAAAAAGTTTTAAAGTAAACTTATTGCCTTACTCAACATTTCTATTTTTCAGTTTAATCTTAAAAATATTGTATCATTCTAAACTAATTTTGAATAAGATAATTTATTATAGAATTATTATTTTCTAAATTGTTGTTGTTTAGTCATTATGTCATGTCCGACTCTCTTGGTTACAAGTCATGTCCATGGACTGTAGTCAGCTAGCAACTTCTGTCCATGGAATTTTCCAGGCAAGAATACTGAAATGGGTTGTCATTACCTTCTCCAGTGGATCTTTCTGCCATTTCCTTCTCTTTGGGATCTATCCTAGGGATAGAACTTGTGTCTCCTATATTGGCAGGTGGAATCTTTACTACTGAGCCACCAGGGAAGTATTCTACTAATTAGAAAAAAAATAACAAAATATTAAAATTGGGTATATTATAGAGTATTAAAAACATATTTTGGAAAGAATCTTACATGGTATATAAAATCCTGATATTGTAGTAATAGTAGTGTTAGTCGCTGGTGTCCAACTCTTTGCAACCCTATGAACTATAGTCTGCCAGGTTCCTCTGCCCATGGGATTCTCCAAGCAAGAATACAGGAATGGGTTGTTATTCTCTTCTCCATAGGATCTTTCCAACCCAGGGATTGATCCCAGGTCTTCTGCATTACAGGCAGATTCTTTAACATCTGAGCCACGAGCGGAGCCCAGAATCCTGTTATATCATCAGACTTTTATATTTATGGATCCTGAATTTGGCAGTTCATCCTGGAGCCATGGTTGGTGAATCCACTGTTGCAGAACCTCTGAATTAGAGGGACAACTGTACTATGCTATGACATTTTGTATAAGGGACTTGATCACCCCTGCATTTTGTGGGGAGGGAGGATAGGTGTCCTGGAACCATTCCCCGCTGGATATTGATGAATGACTGACTTTCTGGGAAAAAATGGGGGGACATTAAAAGTAGTAAATCATCATATACTCTATGAACATATTTTAATAAAGTACATAAAATATGAAGAAAAATGAATTGTATTCAAACTTAAAGAGTAGTTACATGTACTTGATGATTTATATTATATATTTTTCATATTTTTCTGTATATCAAATTTTATTATGATGCATACATATACATTTGACCCTTGAGCAATGTAGGATTAAGGACATGATCCCCACTAATTGGAGAATTTGCCTTAACTTTGCAGAAGAAATGCAGTTCTTCATCTGCAGAGTCAAACAACTTTGGATAGGACTGTAGTAGTATTTATTGAAAAGAAAATGGTGGAGGAAAAGGTCGGGGAGACCATTTTCTCCCCCACAATTCATCAAAAGAACATTTAAACGCTGAGTAAAACCCACAAAACAACTTCTGAAAGCTGGCAGAGGACATCAGGCACCCAGAAAAGCAGCCCGTTGTCTTCAAAAGGAGGTAGGAAAAATATAAGACAAAAAAAGAGACAAAAGAGATAGGGACAGAGCTCCATCCTGGGAAGGGAGTCTTAAAAAGAGAGAAGTTTCCAAACACCAGGAAACACTCTCACTGCCAAGTCTATGCCGAGCCTTGGAAGCATAGAGGATAACATAATAGGGAGGAAAAATAAGTAAATAATTAAAACCCACAGATTATGAGCCCAGCGGTAACTCCCCCAGCGGAGAAGCAGCGCAGACACCTGTGCCCACCACTAGCAACTGGGGGCTGGGCAGGGAGGTGCAGGCTAGATTGCTTAGAGTAAGGATCAGGCTGGAATGCCCCGAGGGTAATCAGAGTGAACTAATTTGGGCTAGCAAACCAGACTGTGGGATAGCTATCACGCAAAAAGCCCTAAGACATCACCAGGCCCATGCACAGAACAAAGGGCAGGACAGAACTAGCTGGCTGCAGACCATACCCCTCTGATGACAGGCAACCAGAGCTGGAAGGGTGCAATTGCAGCCCCAGAGAGACATTATCTACCAAACTGCAAGCAGGCTTCTTTGCTTACTAAGACTTCTTGGGGTTCTGGACAGTCATCCGCCTGAGAAGGTGTGCCAGTTGTACACCCAGAAAACTGAGTGGCTGGGACGGGAGAGGTGATAAGTCACAGTGACCGCACTCCCCAAAACACCTCATCACCTGAGCTCCTCGGCACTGGGAAGGGAACAAAATGTAGGCCCAATGGAGTCTGTGCCTCTGAGGACTACCTGAGTGCCTGAACCTGAGTGGCTTGGACCTGGGAGATGCATGCGGCCCAGGGCCAGACTCGGATGGTTCCCGGCGGAGTACCCTAGAGACTGAGCTGTGTGGGCAGGGAGGGTGCATGTACTGTGAGCAGGGGAAGGCCCAGTGTGGCTAAGACACTACAAGCACACGCCTGTGTTATTTGTTTGCAGCGTCCCTCCCTCCCCACAGTGCGACTGAACAAGTGAGCCTAAAAAAGCGTCCACCACTGCCCCCTTGTGTCAGGGCAGAAATCAGACACTGAGGAGACCAGCAAACAGAAGCTAAACCCGAGGAAACTGCCTTGGAAGTGACAGGTGCAATAGATTAAAACCCTGTAGTTAGTACCAACTACATAGGAAGGGGCCTATAGATCTCGAGAAATATAAGCCAGACCAAGAAACTATCCGAAATGAACTGACCCCACACTGCCCACAACAACACCAGAGAAAGTCCTAGACATATTTTTACAATTTTTATGACCATTCTTTTCTTTTTTCTTTAACTTTTTTTTTTAATTCTTAAATCCTCTATTACTCCTTTAATTTTCATTTTTAAAACCTACTATTACTTTTCAGGGAGAAGGCAATGGCACCCCACTCCAGTACTGCTGCCTAGAAAATCCCATGGATGGAGGAGCCTGGTAGGCTGCAGTCCATGGGGTCACTAAGAGTCGGACACAACTGAGCGAATTCACTTTCACTTTCCACTTTCATGCATTAGAGAAGGAAATGGCAACCCACTCCAGTGTTCTTGCCTGGAGAATCCCATGGATGGAGAAGTGTGGTACGCTGCAGTCCATGGTGTCACACAGAGTCGGACACAACTGAAGCGACACAGCAGCTGCAGCATTACTTTTCAAAAAATAAAAGACTATTTTTTAAAGCAAACTTCATATATATATATATATATATATATATATATATATATATATATATCTTTGTGACTTTGTTTTCTTCTTCTTCTTCTTTTCTCTAATATTGTATTTTTGAAAATCCAACTTCTACTCTAGAATTTTAATCTTTGCTTTTTGGTATTTGTTATCAATTTTGTACCTTTAAGAACCCAATCCTCAGTACCTATTTTACCTTAGGAGTGAGATTACTGGCTTAACTGCTCTCTCGCCCTTTGGACTCTCCTTTCTCTCCACTAGGTCACCTCTGTCTCTGCCCTCCTCCTTCTCTTCTCTACTCTGAATCTCTGTGTATTCCAGATGGTGGAGGACACTTATGAAACAGATTACTGACTGGATCTGACTCGCTTCTTTTCATTCCCCCTCTTTTATCGTCCTGGCCACCTCTGTCTCCTTCCTCCCTCTTCTCTACTCTGTATGACTCCATGAACATCTCTGAGCGGTCCAGACTGTGGAGCACACATAAGGAAGTGATTACTGGCTAGCTTGCTCTCTCCTCTTTTGATTCCACCTCATCTCATTTGGGTCACCTCTAACTTCCTCCTCTCTCTTCTCTTCTCCATGCAGCTCTGTGAACCTCTCTGGGTGTCCCTCAATGTGGATAAACCTTTCATCTTTAACCTAGATGTTTTATCAGTGGTGCTGTATAGAAGGAGAAGTCTTGAGACTACTGTAAAAATAAGACTGAAAACCAGAAGAAGGAGGCTTAAGTCCAAATCCTTAGAACATCATAGAACACCTTAATGTCAGGGAACATTAAGCAATAGGAGTTCATCTAATGCCTCCATACCTACACTGAAACCAAGCACCACCCAAGGGCCAACAAGTTCCAGAGCAAGACATACCATGAAAATTCTCCAGCAACACAGGAACACAGCCCTGAGCTTCAATATACAGGGTGCCCAAAGTTACTCCAAATCCACTGACATCTCATAACTTGTTACTAGACACTTTACTGCACTCCAGAGAGATGAAATCCAGCTCCGCCCACCAGAATACCGACACAGGCTTCCCTAACCAACAAACCTTGACAAGCCACTGATACAATCCCACCCACAGCGAGGAAACTACATAATAAAGAGAACTCCACAAACTGCCAGAATACAGAGAGGCCACCCTAAACTCAGCAATATAAACAAGATGAAGAGACAGAGGAATACCCAGCAGGTAAAGGAACAGGATAAATGTCCAGCGAACCAAACAAAAGAGGAAGAGATAGGGAATGTACCTGATAAATAATTCCAAATAATGATAGTGAAAATGATCCAAAATCTTGAAATAAAAATGGAATCACAGACAAATAGACTGGAGGCGAGGATTGAGGAAATGCAAGAAAAGTTTAACAAGGACCTAGAAGAAATAAAAAAGGGTCAATATATAATAAATAATTCATTAATGAGATTAAAAACACTCTGGAGGCAACAAATAGTAGAATAACGGAGGCAGAAGATAGGATTAGTGAAATAGAAGATAGCATGGTAGAAATAAATGAATCAGAGAGGAAAAAAGAAAAACGAATTAAAAGAAATGAGGACAATCTCGGAGACCTCCAGGACAATATTAAACACCACAACATTCGAATCATAGGAGTCCCAGAAGAAAAAGACAAAAAGAAAGACCATGAGGAGATAATAGTTGAAAACTTCCCTAAAATGGGGAAGGAAATAATCACCCAAGTCCAAGAAACCCAGAGAGTCTCAAACAGGATAAACCCAAGGCAAAACACCCCAAGACACATATTAATCAAATTAACAAAGATCAAACACAAAGAACAAATATTAAAAGCAACAAGGGAAATACAACAAATAACACACAAGGGGATTCCCATAAGGATAACAGCTGATCTTTCAATAGAAACTCTTCAAGCCAGGAGGGAACGGCAAGACATACTTAAAGTGATGAAAGAAAATAACCTAAAGCCCAGATTACTTTACCCAGCAAGGATCTCATTCAAATATGAAGGAGAAATCAAAAGCTTTACAGAAAAGCAAAAGCTGAGAGAATTCAGCACTACCAAACCAGCTCTGCAAAAAATGCTAAAGGATATTCTCTAGACAGGAGACACAAAAACGGTGTATAAACTCGAACCCAAAACAATAAAGTAAATGGCAACGGGATTATACTTATCAATAATTACCTTAAACGTAAATCGGTTGAATGCCCCAACCAAAAGACAAAGACTGGCTGAATGGTTACAAAAACAAGACCCCTATATGTGTTGTCTACAAGAGACCCACCTCAAAACATGGGACACATACAGACTAAAAGTGAAGGGCTGGAAAAAGATATTCCATGCAGATAGAGATCAAAAGAAAGCAGGAGTAGCAATACTCATATCAGATAAAATAGACTTTAAAACAAAGTCTGTGAAAAGAGACAAAGAGGACACTACATAATGATCAAGGGATCAATCCAACAAGAAGATATAACAATTATAAATATATATGCACCCAACATAGGAGCACCACAATACGTAAGACAAATGCCAACAAGTATGAAAGGAGAAATTAACAACAACACAATAATAGTGGGAGACTTTAATACCGCACTCACACCTATGGATATATTAACTAAACAGAGAATTAACAAAGAAACACAAACTTTAAATGATATAACAAACCAAAAAAAAATAATAATAATAATAAATAAAATAAATGATATAACAAACCAGCTAAACCTAACTGATATCCATAGGACATTGCACCCAAAAAGAATGAATTTCACCTTTTTCTCAAGCGCACATGGAACCTTCTCCAGGATATATCACATCCTGGGCCATAAATCTAGCCTTGCTAAAGTCAAAAAAATTGAAATCATTCCAAGTATCTTTTCTGACCACAATGCAGTAAGATTAGATTTCAATTATAGGAGAAAAAATATTAAAAATTCCAACATATGGAGGCTGAAAAACACACTGCTGAATAACCAACAAATCACAGAAGAAATCCAAAAATAAATCAAAATATGCATAGAAATGAATGAAAATGAAAACACAACAACCCAAAACCTATGGAACACTGTAAAAGCAGTGCTAAGGAGAAAGTTCATAG
The DNA here is from genome assembly GCF_003369695.1 of Bos indicus x Bos taurus. Lineage (NCBI taxonomy): Eukaryota > Metazoa > Chordata > Mammalia > Artiodactyla > Bovidae > Bos > Bos indicus x Bos taurus. Next base: position 297,952 of record NC_040094.1, read on the forward strand.
TAATACAGGCATACCTCAAGAAACAAGAAATAAGTCAAATAAATAGCCTAACTCTACACCTAAAGCAACTAGAAGAGGACAAAATGAAGAACCCCAGGGTTAGTAGAAGGAAAGAAATCTTAAAAATTAGAACAGAAATAAATGCAAAAGAAACAAAGGAGACCATAGCAAAAATCAACAAATCCAAAAGCTGGTTCTTTGAAAGGATAAATAAAATTGACAAACCATTAGCCAGACTCATCAAGAGACAAAGGGAGAAAAATCAAATCAATAAAATTAGAAATGAAAATGAAGAGATCACAACAGACAACACGCAAATACAAAGGATCATAAGAGACTACTATCAGCAATTATATGCCAATAAAATGGACAACATGGAAGAAATGGACAAAGTCTTAGAAAAATACAACTTTCTAAAACTGAACCAGGAAGAAATAGAAAATCTTAATAGACACATCACAAGCACAGAAATTGAAACTGTAATCAGAAATCTTCCAGCAAATAAAAGCCCAGGTCCAGACAGCTTCACAGCAGAATTCTATCACAAATTTAGAGAATAACTGACACCTATCCTACTAAAACTTTTCCAGAAAATTGCAGAGGAAGGTAAACTCCCAAACTCATTCTATGAGGCCACCATCACCCTAATACCAAAACCTGGCAAAGATGCCACAAAAAAAGAAAACTACAGGCCAATATCACTGATGAACACAGATGCAAAAATCCTTAATAAAATTCTAGCAATCAGAATCCAACAACACATTAAAAAGATCATACAGCATGACCAAGTGGGCTTTATCCCAGGGATGCAAGGATTCTTCAATATCTGCAAATCAATCAATGTAATATACCACATTAACAAATTGACAAATAAAAGTCATATGATTATCTCAATAGATGCAGAGAAAGCCTTTGATAAAATTCAACATCCATTTATTATAAAAACTCTCAAGAAAGCAGGAATAGAAGGAACATAGCTCAACATAATAAAAGCTATATATGACAAACCCACAGCAAACATTATCCTCAATAGTGAAAAATTGAAAGGATTTCCCTTAAAGTCAGGAACAAGACAAAGGTGCCCACGCTCACCACTACTATTCAACACAGTTTTGGAAGTTTTGGCCACAGCTATCAGAGCAGACAGAGAAGGCAATGGCATCCCACTCCAGTACTCTTGCCTGGAAAATCCCATGGACGGAGGAGCCTGGTGGGCTGCAGTCCATGGGGTCGCTAAGAGTCAGACACGACTGAGCGACTTCCCTTTTACTTTTCACTTTCATGCATTGGAGAAGGAAATGGTAACCCACTCCAGTGTTATTGCCTGGAGAATCCCAGGGACGGGAAAGCCTGGTGGGCTTCCGTCTATGGGATCACACAGAGACGGACACAACTGAAGTGACTTAGCAGAAGCATGAGAGCAGAAGAAGAAATAAAAGGAATCCAAATTGGAAAAGAAGAAGTAAAACTCTCACTGTTTTCAGATGACATGATCATCTACATAGAAAACCCTAAAGACTCCACCAGAAAATTACTAGAACTAATCAGTGAATATAGTAAAGTTGCAGGATAAAAAATCAACACACAGAAATCCCTTGCATTCCTGTACACTAATAATGAGAAAATAGAGAAATTAAGGAAACCATTCCATTCACCATTGCAATGAAAAGAATAAAATACTTAGTAATATATCTACCTAAAGAAACTAAAGACCTATATATAGAAAACTATAAAATACTGATGAAAGAAATCAAACAGGACACTAATAAATGGAGAAATATACCACGTTCATGGATCGGAAGAATCAATATAGTGAAAATGAGTATACTACCCAAAGCAATCTATAGATACAATGCAATCCCTATCAAGCTACCAAATGTATTGCTCACAGAGCTAGAACAAATAATTTCACAATTTGTGTGGAAACACAAAAACCTCGAATAGCCAAAGCTATTTTGAGAAAGAAGAATGGAACTGGAGGAATCAACCCACTTGACTTCAGGCTCTACTATGAAGCCACAGTCATCAAGACAGTATGGTACTGGCACA